>NC_025993.2:159112569-159179664 GCF_000442705.2 Elaeis guineensis | reverse complement strand
GATACCTCCTTACCAACCGTAGCAGCACAAAGTATCTGTGAAACCGAGAAGAAGGAAGGCAGGTAGACCACCAATCCGAAGACCAACAGAGGCAGGCCAGCAACCAGCACAAGGGGCACAGGCGAGAAATCGGCCAGAGAGCAGAACCCGCACACAAGAGATCAAGCTAGAAACAGGTCCGCATAAGAAGCATAAGCAAGAGAGAACCAGAGAACAGGCCCGCACCGAAGCACAGGCGAGAGAGAGATCGGCCAGAGAACAGGTCCACACACGGGAACCCTAGCAAGAGAAAGCCAAAATAACACAAGAGCCCTGGAACCTCTCTCTTCTCAATCGAACCCCTGTCAAACGAAGGATGCCCACGGCCTCCTTATAAAGAAGGAAGTCCTTCTCAAAATAGAGATTCAGCCGATGTAGAATTCCCTGATATCACGGGAGACGGAAAAAGAAATAAGATTTGGAGCCAAATATAACAATCCTCCTCCTTGTGACAAATATTATACCTTTTATATCATATGAAAAATTTATAACCTCCTCCTCACCACAAGCCCCGCAGGGCATTACCAAATATTTATTCCAATCAAGTTCAGAAAATTCCTGAACTTAATTGCAGGGATTGGTTTAGTGAACATGTCAGCTGGATTATGGGCAGTGTATATTTTCTGAAGTCTGACATCACCTTTCTCTACTAGGTCTCTGATGAAGTGATATCTGACATCTACATGTTTTGTTCGTTCATGATACATCTGGTCTCTGGCAAGGTGCAAAGCACTCTGACTGTCACAATGAATGTCTAAACAATCCTGTTCGAGACCCAAATCCTGTACTAACCCTTTTAACCAAATAGCTTCCTTTGCTGCCTCTATCAATGCCATATATTCTGCTTCAGTGGTAGATAAAGCAACTGTAGACTGCAAAGTAGCCTTCCAACTGACTGCACATCCAGAAAGAGTAAACATATATCCTGTCAAAGATCTTCTCCTGTCCAAGTCACAAGCATAATCTGAATCACAAAATCCTGTAACTATGCAATTACTCTGTGTAGAGAATATCAATCTCAATTTAGAAGTGCCTTTCAGATATCTAAGTATCCATTTCACAGCTGACCAGTGAGCCTTTCCAGGCTTATCCATATATCTACTTACTACACTTACTGCCTGTGAAATATCAGGTCGAGTGCAGACCATCGCGTACATGATGCTGCCAACTGCGCTCGCATATGGCACTCTAGACATATATCTCTCCTCATCCTCAGTCTGAGGAGAATCTTTGGCAGAAAGTCTAAAATGACTGGCAAAGGGGGTAGTGACAGGCTTGACTGTAGACATACCAAATCTGTCCAAGACTTTTTCAATATAACTATGCTGAGTAAGAGAAAATCTACCTGACTGCCTGTCACGTATAATCTCCATTCCAAGTATCTTCTTTGCCGGTCCAAGGTCCTTCATATCAAATGCAGTACTGAGCTCGGCTTTCAGTTTCTGGATGATTGACATGTCTTTGGCTGCAATTAGCATATCATCCACATATAATAACAAATAACAAAAGGACCCATCTGAAAGCTGCTGGTGATACACACAACTGTCATATGGAGATCTACTGTATCCATGGTCAACCATAAATCTGTCAAATTTGCGGTACCACTGTCTTGGAGACTGCTTGAGACCATATAATGATCTCTTGAGTAAGCATACATGATCTTCTTTATTTGGAACCTCAAAATCAGGTGGTTGTTGCATATAGATCTGTTCCTCTAAATCACCGTGAAGAAAGGCTGTCTTAACATCTAGTTGTTCCAGCTCCAGATTTTGAGAAACAACAAAAGCAAGTAACACACGAATAGATGAGTGTTTGACTACAGGAGAAAATACCTCCTTGTAATCAATACCCTCTCGTTGACTGTATCCCTTTGCTACCAACCTGGCCTTATATCTAAAATCTTGAGGAGTGGCTCCTTTTCTTTTGAAGATCCATTTGCAGCCAATTGCCTTTTCACCTTTTGGTAATTTGATTAACTCCCAAGTCTGATTCTTTTCTAGAGACTGAAGTTCTTCAACCATAGCCATGGTCCATTCATCAGCTCGTGAACTACTAATGGCCTCCTGAAATGTGGTCGGCTCATCACCAATGGTGTCTGCAACACTCAGAGCATAATAGACTAACTCAGCACAAGCAGAATCCTCAAAACCATACCTTTGAGGTGCTCTGATCTGACGCTTTGGTCTGTGAGTGGCAATACTCTCAATCTGATCCTGATCTTGTAATGTCACCTCCTCCTGAGTCTGAATCTGTGCATCTGTCTGTTGTTGTTGTGATTTAACAGTCTGATCAATATCTACAACATTCCTCTCCTGCTGTCCCCGATCCTGATCACTTTGAGAAGAATTAGACTGTAGCTGCCTTGAAGCAGTGGCTGTCTCATGGAATGTCACATCTCTGCTGACTAGAAATCGTTGAGATCCAGGCTCTGTGCACCATAATCTGTAGCCCTTTACCCCATATGCATATCCAATAAATATGCACTTTTTAGCCCGAGGGTTCAACTTCCCATCTTTTACATATGCATAAGCTGGGCACCCAAAGATTCTGAGTATTGAATAATCTGCAGGTCTTCCTGTCCACATCTCTTCGGGAGTCTTCATGCTTAATGCTAATGCTGGAGATCGGTTTATAATATAGCAGGCTGTGTGAGCGGCCTCTGCCCAAAAATCTCTACTTAATCCTGAACTAGATAGCATAGATCTGACTCTCTCTAATAGTGTCCGGTTTATGCGTTCTGCCACACCATTCTGTTGAGGTGTACCCACTGTTGTTCTATGTCTGATAATGTCTTCTGTCTTGCAAAAGTCATCAAATTCTGTAGAACAAAATTCTAAACCATTATCAGTCCGAAAAGTTTTCACCTTCCTTTCAGTTTGCCTCTCGACCATAGATTTCCACCATTTGAATGTTTCAAATACATCACTCTTATTTTTAATGGTGTATATCCAGACTTTTCGGGAGTAATCATCAATAAAAGTGAGTATATATCTTGATCCACCCTTGGATATAATTGGGGCAGGTCCCCATAGGTCAGAATGAATATAGTCTAATATACCAGTTGTCCTATGCACGCCTGTAGTGAAGCTGACTCTGTGTTGTTTTCCAAATATGCAATGCTCACAGAATCCAAGTGCACCAATCTTCTGACCTCTTAGCAGACCACGTCTGCTCAGCTCCTGTAGACCTCTGTCTGAAATGTGTCTTAGTCTCTGGTGCCATAAATGTGTCAACTGCTCAAGAGAAGATTGTACTGCTGATGCCTGACCAACAACTGTATTGCCATCCAGGTAGTAAAGGGTGCCACTTAATTTACCTTTCAATAAAGTTAATACCCCTTTATTGATAGTAATAGATCCTCTACCCCATTTGCCCTCATATCCTGCTCTGTCAAAGGCATGTATTGAGAGAATGTTTTTTTTTAATTTAGGAACATATCTGACATCATCCAATATCACCATGGTATTTGAATTTGATTTAATTTGGACTGTTCCAATACCTTCTATATTACAGATGCCATCATCTCCAAGAAGAACAGTACCACCTTCACAAGATCTAAAGGAAGAGAACCATTCCTTGTGAGGTGTCATGTGGAAAGATGCTCCAGAGTCCACTATCCAAGTATCAGCATGACTAACACTGCAGGCAGCTGTGAATACTGCATCATCTGATATACTGCTATGACTTTCTGAAGAAACTGCAATTGATGCTGTATCAGAGATTGTTCCTTTATCCTTTTGTTCCTTTTTCCTTTTAGATTGTAGAAGTCTACACTCAAATTTTCAGTGACCTGGCTTTTTGCAGTAATGACAAATACCTGGTCTTTTGGACCTAGACTTTGATCTATTTTTGGACTTACTCCTACCTTGTCCACCCTTTTTCTGTTCATCTCTATCTCTAACAACAAGACTTTGAGCTGAAGTCTGAGCCTGATGCTGAAGCTGTACTTTTAATCTAAGTTCATTGGATAACAAAGTAGTTTCTACTTCTTCAAGACTTATTGTTTCTCTTTCATAAAGCATGGTAGTGGTAATATGCTCAAAGGACTTGGGTAAAGAGTAAATTAGAATCAAAGCCTTATCTTCTTCATCTACATCGACACCAACATTTACTAGATCAAGCAGGAGCTTATTATACTCATCCAAGTGATCTTTAAGTGAAGTTCCTTCTGTCATAAGAAATGTGTGTAATTTTCCCCTCAAATATAATCTATTAGTCAGGGATTTTGCCATGTATAAACTGTCTAGTTTTTCCCATACACTTTTGGCTGTATCTAGTTCCACAACATTACGAAGGACTTTATCACTTAAACCTGAAAACAAGGTTCCTAGGGCTCTCTCGTTAATCTCTTCTTTAACAGCTTCATTATCTCCCGAAATTGAATCCATACCCTTAAGGGCTTTTGCAACACCTTCTTTAACTAACAGATATTTCATCCTTACCTTCCATAGTGAAAAATCTCCCGTGCCATCAAAGACGGCCACTTCATGCCTGACAGTTGTGGAGTAAGAGACAGACACCGGATCATTAGCCATTGAGAAACTTGGTTTCTTGTCACCAGCCATCCAAGTGCTCTGATACCAATTGTTGGAGCAACGCGCACCGGATTGGATCGATCTGGGCTTGCGATCTAATGTCTAATTTCTTTGAGACAATTCACCAAACACATTGCAGGCATAAATAAACAAAGACAAAGAACCAAGATTTACGTGGTTCGGCACAAAAGGCCTACATCCACGGGGAGGAGCAATTCCACTATAAATCCGTCCCGAAAAATAGGTACAATATGAGGTATAAAATACCTTTTTTCGAATCCCACAAGAAGGCAACAATATATCGAATAGAAGGCAACCAAGATCCAATCGGATCAACCAATCTCAGCCTCGGCAATAGATCAAGATAATAAACAATACCTGAGATGAAGATACCTTCCTCAACCCTCGGCAAAAAATCAAGATGATACCTCTTTACCAACCGTAGCAGCACAAAGTATCTGTGAAACCGAGAAGAAGGAAGGCAGGTAGACCAATCCGAAGACCAACAGAGGTAGGCCAGCAACCAGCACAAGGGGCACAGGCGAGAAATCGGCCAGAGAGCAGAACCCGCGCACAAGAGGCACAGGCGAGAAATCGGCCAGAGAGCAGAACCCGCACACAAGAGATCAAGTTAGAAACAGGCCCGCATAAGAAGCATAAGCAAAAGAGAACCAGAGAACAGGCCCGCACCGAAGCACAGGCGAGAGAGAGATCGGCCAGAGAACAGGTCCACACACGGGAACCCTAGCAAGAGAAAGCCAAAATAACACAAGAGCCCTGGAACCTCTCTCTTCTCAATCGAACCCCTGTCAAACGAAGGATGCCCACGGCCTCCTTATAAAGAAGGAAGTCCTTCTCAAAATAGAGATTCAGCCGATGTAGAATTCCCTGATATCACGGGAGACGGAAAAAGAAATAAGATTTGGAGCCAAATATAACACGCCTTCAAACTCTGACATCTCATAGGTCAAGTGGTGGTCATTGTCAGCATTAATCATCGGCTCATCTAGGTTGTCCTTATATTTCACTATAATTCTTTTTTTTTTTCCCTTAATCCTGAACTTAAAAACTTTGATCGGGGAAAAAGAGAGAGCTTCATCCTTCCACTTCTTCTATTTATGTTCCCTCTATCAACGCAGTCTGATTTCTCTGTTGGATTTGAAAGTGATGTTATGTGGCGCAGCAGCATTTGCAGAGTAGATAGAGGGACTAGAAGAAGAAGATCGTGGATTGGAGAGCGAGATCAGGCTTGGGGGCTAGATGATTCTTTGGTTGCAACAATTTAATGAAAGTCCAGCGTAGAAAATAAAGAAAATCTCAGCAATAATTTAATCTAGAAATAGATTAACCGCATTAATAAGAACTAAAGATGAAAGACTAACAACTGAGATCAATACATCAAGGCCAAGTACATATAAAAGTCCCTAAAAAAGAAAAATCACTGGGAAATGAATCTTTCCAAGTTTAATTATTTAAAAAGAAAGTAGATAGGTTTTGAAGGAAGGTGAAGAGGGTAAAAGGTGGGGTAAAAGGTTGTGATGGTGATGAGATAATGGCGATTACTTCAGATGAGAAGGTGAAGGTCGGCGAGATTCAAGATTGCAATAGGTTTATCAGTTGTGGGTTACCCACGACCACCAAGGCTTGCGGCACCGCAATGAACAGCTTCAGCATGGAAAGGATGAAAGAGAGAATGTAGAAAAAGTGGAGAGGAGGGAGAGATCGATCCGGACGCGAGGAAAAAGCAACTACGGATCAAAAGATAGAGGGAAGCTATATGTAAAGAGAGGGGGATTTAGGATTTTTATGAAGTCTTTATTTTTTTTCTCCCCCTCCTCTGAAGCCCCAAGAGCCATTATTCATGGTCTTCCTCTTCTTTCTTCCTTTTTTCTTTTCTTTTTTTATTGATCTAAAAATGTCATTTCCTCTCTTTTCTCTATTTTTTCTCTTTTCCTTTCTTTCTCTTTTTCTCTTTCCTCTTTTTCTTTTCCTATCTTTTTTCTCTTTCCCCTTTTTCTCTTTCCTCCTTTTCTTTTCCTCTCTTTTTTCTCTCTTTCCCCTTTTTTTCTTTCCCTCTTCTCCAGTAAGAGATAATCTGTGGAGAATCATATGGTTCCTGCAAATCTAGATTGGCTTCTCGATTTGGCAAAAAAAAAAAATGAAAAGGATTTGGTTTGGATTTGGATCAACCTATCCAATTTTTATTAAAATAATTAAGCTGGATTAAATCAAATATCATAAAAAAAATAACTTGACAAATAAGTTAAAATCATGGCTTGATGCACTGCATTAGTTCTCTCCGGATGGGAGAGATCTCGATCCCATCGAGATGGCTTCCTGATAACTATGGTATAAGTCCTCTTGAAGTCGGTGCAATTCTACCTCTGATATCCAGCTGCCATCAGTCATGGGACGTCCTTGCCAATGGATCAAATATCAACGATGTGTACCCTGATGTGTCTTAGTCTCACGAATGTCCAAAATCTCTTTTATGCCCTTTGATGTCATCTCTGCATTTGTAATGAAAGATAGCGCCTTGACACCTATAGTAGTGGGTGTTTCTCCATGGTACTCAAACAAATCATTCATATTGAAAACTGGAAAGGTAGGTACTTCTAGTGGTAGATCAATAAGATAGGCATTTTTCTCTATCTTTTTGAGAATTTTGAATGATTCAAACTTCTTTCGGCCCAGCTTGCTATAACTTCTGGTTAGAAATCTCTCCTCTCTGAAATAGATCAAAACACTATCTCCCTCACTAAAATCCATATCTTGGCGGTGTAGCTCCGCTACTACCTTATATTTGGTGTTGGAATCCCGCAACCTTTTGTGAACTTACTGTTGCGCCTCTTGAACCTATTTCAAGTAGGACTCGACTTCTACACTAACTCTATCAGGATATGGAATTGGTGTTCGAATAAGAAAATGGGGAATAGAACGGTCATAGAAGGTTTCAAAAGGAGATTTTTTTCGTGGTTTTGTTGGTGAAACTATTATATGCAAACTCAGCTTGTGGTAAGATTAAATCCTATTGTTTTGGTCTTTCACCCTCTAAGTATCTTAAAAGGTTGCTCAAAGATCGATTTACCATCTCTGTCTATCCATTATTTGCGGGTGATATGGGTTGCTAAAATTTAATCTACTTCCTGCTCTGATCATCAGAGTTCTCCAAAAATGATTTATAAATTTAATATCCCTATATGATATGACTGACCTAGGAATGCCATGCAGATGCATAATTTTATTGAAAATAAGTTTTGCAATATGTGATGCATCGGATGCCTCTTTATAAGAAAGAAATGAAATAAGCCATTTAAGTGAAGCGATTTACAACCATAAAGATTGAGTCAACATGTTATGCAGTTTTAGGTAGGTGATTAGGGAGTTCCTCTGGCATAATGTTAGAAAACTCATCTAAAAGTGGTCGAATAGTCGAGGAAATCTTAGGAGTTTTAGTTGTTTTTTTAATCACTAAGACAAACCATAAGGGATCCTACTAGGTTTTTGGCAAATTGAGACTTGTTCAAGGCCATCATGGATTGTCCCTCTGTGGGATGGTTTTTGGGATAAGTCCGACTTAGGCTTAGGCATTGATGTACTATTGAGAGGAATTAGCCTAATCTTTTTGTTGTCCTTAGTGACTATGTATGTATTCTTCTTCCCATCATAAATGATGCTACGATCAAATTGCCAACATCTTCCTAACAGCAAGTGACATACATCCATGGGTACTACATCACACCAAACCTTATCAGTATAAGTCCTTCCAATGAAAAACTCAACTAGACTTCGTTGTGTTACTGGAACCTTGTCCCCATCCTTAAACCAGATAATTTGATAAGGTTGTGCAAGCTTGTCAGTTTTTAACTGAAGCTTGTCAACCATCTCTTGGGAGATAGTTCTTCGTGCTCCCACTGTCAATTACGATAGAGCAAAATTTTCCTCTAGCGCTGCAGATGGTTCGAAAAAAAGATTGTGTCGTCTCCAATCGTCCTTGATAGTTTTGGGTGCTACTAAGATTCAATTGATCATTAGGTTTGGTTCAGTAACTTCAGTAGGCTCATCAAGGATTTCGCTATCTCCAATAGCATCTTCCTCTTGCATTTCTACCTCTTCTTCCTATTCACTCTTGTCGGCATTTTCAATCAAATTTGTTCGAGGCTGAAACTATCTTAAAGGACACTTTGACGACTTTTCATTCGGTTGTCTACACTTGCAACAAGTAATATTGGATCCTAGGGGCTTAGGATCTAAAATTCCTTTATCCTTGGTATCAACAACAGATTTTTGAGGGGGTTGGATGTCATTGTTCAGGGCTGGTTTGGTTCCTACAGCAGTCCTCCCGCTTAGGTTTTTCTGTCGCATGTTTGTCTTTTTAACTTGGACTCAGCCTTAAGGGCATGACTGTAGGCCGCATTGATCTACAGAAAATTGTAAAAGGTTAAGTTGTCTTGAATTTGAGGGCGAAGTCCGGCAAGATAGTGAGCTATCCGCTGTTCTTCATCCTCCTTAAGGTCATTGCGGGCTTGCAAGATATAAAATTCTTCAGTATATTCTTACACCGTTTTAGACCCTGCCTAAGATTGTGAAGTTTCTGGAATAAGGTTTGTCGATAATCGATAAGAAGAAATTTTTTTTTAAAGTTTTTATTTCATTCTTTTTCAAGAGGCGATTTTCTCCTTGCCTTTTCTAACCTTATCATTTTGGACTTGCTTCCACTAAACTAAGGCATGACCTTTCAACTTAAGAGAGACAAATTTGATTTTTTTGTCCTCGAAAAACTCTTTTCACTCAAAGAATTATTCTAACTTATCGATCCAATCTAGAAACTCTTTAGGTTCTAACCTACCCTCGAACTCACTGTCATCTATCTTAATACCCTGATCCCAACATGTGGTGTTTGTTTGACATTGGTTTGGCCAGCTTCTCCTAAGAGGTATGTCTTCTACATCAAGGTCGCTCTCAGAATTGGTGGCGCCATCCCCCCTATGTTGACGAGTCATGTTCATGGTTTCTAACATTTGTTGTGTTTGATTTAATCGGTTTTGCATATTTCTCATGGTCCCTTGTTGTCTTTCATATGCCTTTTTCCAATTCCTAGGATTTTCTAAGTGATTGTTTGCGATTTTGAAATGCTAATGGCCCTACAATGAGATGTTAATGATTTGAGAAAGTTATGGACAGCCAACAAGATGCAAGAGATGGATTTTGAACATTTTTTTTAAAAAAAATCTTTCTAGACAACAATGAAGTGCAGATAGGATAAGTTCATGCAATATGCGTGCAATGATGTATGGTTCTAATAATGCATGTGAATGAAAATCTTTGGATTAGAACTTGCTCTGATATCACTTGATGTGGCCGCAATAATTTAATGAAAGTCTAGCGCAAGAAGTAAATAAAATCTCAGCAACAGTTTAATCCAGAAATAGATTAATAGCATTCATAAGAACTAAAGATGAAAGACCAACAATTGAGATCAATACAGCAATGCCAAGTGCATATAAAAGTCCCCAAAAAAAAATCTTCAGGAAATGAATCTTTCTAAGCTTAATTATTTAAAAAGAAAATAGATAGATTTTGAAGGAAGGTGAAAAGGGTAAAAGGTGGGGTAAAAAGTTGTGATGGTGATGAGATAAAGGCGATTACCTTAGATGAGAAGGTGAAGGTTGGCGAGATTCAAGATTGCAATAGGTTCATCAGTTGCGGGTTACCCATGACCACCAAGACTTGTGGCACCGCAATGAACAACTTCAGCATGGGAAGGAAGAAAGACGAGAATGTAGAAGTGGAGAAGAGAGAGAGATCGATCCGGACGCGAGGAAGAAGCGACTACAGATCAAAAGGTAGGGGGAAGCTATATGTAGAGAGAGAGGGACTTAGGGTTTTTATGAAGTTTTTATTTTTTTTTCCTCCCCCTCCTCTCAAGCCCCAAGAGCCATTATTTATAGCCTTCCTCTTCTTTCTTCCTTTTTTTTCTTTTTTTCTTTATTGGTCCAAAAATGTCATTTCCTCTCTTTTCTCTCTTTTTTTTCCTCTCTTTTCCTTTCTTTCCCTTTTCTCTTTCCACTTTTTTTTCCCCTCTTTTTTTCTCTTTCCTCCTTTTCTTTTTCTCTCTTTCCTCTTTTTTTTTTCTTTCCCTCTTCTCTAGTAAGAGATAAATCTATGGAGAATCATATCGCCCCTGCGAATTTAGATTGACTTCTCGGTTTGTGGGGGAAAAAAACGAAAGGGATTTGGTTTGGATTTGGGTCAACCTATCCAATTTTTATTAAAATAATTAAGCTAGATTGAATCAAACACCATAAAGAAAATATCTTGACAAATAATATAAAATCATGTCTTGATGCATTGCATCATTTTCTTTTCTTTTTTTTCTTTTTTTCTGTCCTTCTACGGAAACAGTGGATGTTACCTAATAATAGTGGCTTTTGTTATTTATTTACATGCTTGAGAGACTTAAGATGGGATCTTTGTTCTTTGTCGTTATATAAAGGTTATTGACCCTGCTTAGCCCTGAACAGGATCTTGTGGAGAATAAAATAATGTCTTGTAATGGCATTATTAGTCATTGTAATAGTACATGATGAATTTTATCACAATGGACAACACCCCAAAACAATGGCATTACTTGCTCAATTCACCTCCCAATAAACATAATATTTTATTTGAAATATTTAGAAAATAAAATGATAGTATGAATAATGATCATTATAGTTTAGTTGTTTTCTGTTGTTATCGTCCCACATTACTGTTATAGTAATAATGGCCATTATAATGTAGTTATTTTTTTGTTGTTATTGCCACACATTTCCCATTATTAGTAACTTACATGGATTATTATAATAGCTATTAGTTGAAGAAAAAATTTCCAGTAAATGAAAAAAAAGAAATGATTTTCATCATAGAACAAATAACGTTGTCGTTAATCAAGGAAAAAATAATGGTTTTGGGGGATTCCATTGTATGGATATCAGTGTGCAATTTAACTCACCAAATAAAATGTCTTCCTGGATTAGTATATGGATTAGCTTTAAAATTATTCTATTTAAGTGGACAGTAATCATGTTATATAACCAATTGTTATTCCTATTATAACGTGATAACATGGAAGTGATTCTGTTATTTTTCTCTATGATATTTATGTGTGTATTAGAGGGACTTGAAACCAAAATGACAAAAATAGAATGCTATATTGCCAATTGTTTTAGGTAGGTAGTGTTTGGTTGGAGGGTAAGACCTAGAATAGGGCTTTATTCCAGCCAAAGGCCAATTGTAAAATAGGGATAGTCTTGGATTAGGCTATGCCCGGTCAAACCATTTTACTCTCGTATTTTGGGCATAGGCCATTTCATGTCCATCTTTGCATAGGCTTATACCAACTTCACCTTTTTACATTGTTCCTCTAATTAATTTTATATTTTCTATTATATTATACACATATTAAATATGATAATTAGTATATTAAGTATAGTATTA
This sequence comes from Elaeis guineensis, assembly GCF_000442705.2. NCBI lineage: Eukaryota > Viridiplantae > Streptophyta > Magnoliopsida > Arecales > Arecaceae > Elaeis > Elaeis guineensis. The sequence goes on along the minus strand of NC_025993.2, from coordinate 159,167,611 downwards.
CTAGCATGAAATATTATAATGTAGTATTACTATTATATAATATTATTGTTCTTTTAAAGTTGTAATGAATCACTATAATATTATGATATTATTATATTAGATGATGATATTATATTTGTGTATGTATGTGTATATATATATTTATGAAATATATGTACAAGAATGCTTGCTTTTCTAAAATTCTTTAACAAGTAAACCATGTACGAAGCACGTGCCAAAAAACTAGTATGTTATAAAAGAAGATGCTAGGATTTAGGAATTGCATTGTTTCTCCAGAAGTTGGATGTTGTAAAGCAACACAATAAAGTGACACATAGTTGCTGGTCATTTATCGTTAGATTTCTTGACATGCAAATAGGATGGCATCATTATTAACTCAGTTGTGGATCCATGCATCAAACCAATGGAAAATGAACAATTTTAATGGTATAATGCCATGTTTTCATTTGACCTATAGTCTAGAAGCATACAAATTAGTAGAAATCTGATATGAATATGTTTTAAGATATTTAGATGAAGATCAATGGTTTGAATTTACAGATTATGTACCGAATGATACAAGGTTCGTCGAACCAATACCAAGGGTCATATTGGCCAGCTACTGGTTTGGTGTGATACTACTGCATACAGTATCTACCAAGGTGTACCAAAAGCAGGGAAAAGGAGAGATTTGGAGGGGGGGAGAGAGAGAGGGAGAGACGGAGAGGGGAGAGGGAGGGGTACCTATCGTCGTCTTTGTCGTCGGCTTGGCAATGGTGGTGGCGAGAAGCCGAAAACCCAAGCAATGAGGGTCTCAACCTTGTGAAGGATTGCGAGCAAGAGGCGAGCACGATCGAGCGAGAATGTGTGGGGATAAAGATAATTAGGTGGTTGGCTCTTGAACTGCTTGCTTCAAAGCGGTTCGAACATATTCGCACCATCCCAAACTGAACTACCAAATTGACTTGGTTCCATACATATTTGGTTTGATACACCATGAACCAGGCAGTTTGTGTTGGTTTGGCCGACATTGGTGTTATATACTTTAGTTTATTAGCTATATTAATATCATTTATTTTGTGCTCACTTGATGCATGGGAAGAGACCTCTAAAATAAATAACTTCTAGTTGCTTGGATTTTATACGCCATATATCATAATCAATAATGTCAGTATTCATTCGGCAAGTTCCATCATCGATTTCAACTAGAAAGTATTTGAGGTCAAGTACACTCGAATGTATTCTAGCCTTGTATGTGTGTGTGCACGCGCGTGCATGTGCAATAGGTATTTTTCAGTCCTTATGATTTTATACACCATAGATCATGATCAACATTGTCGATATTCATTTTGAGAGGTTCATTGATTTCCAGTAGGAAGTATTTCGGTCATATACAAACAGGTGCATTCTAGTCTATTTATGTATGTTTGTATGTATAAGAAAAATTTTAACTGTGCTAGAGCCTAGAGGTAATTGTATGTTCATGTATGCTCATCTTTCTGCTTCCATGAAGAATGAAATATATATGCTAAGCTTTCTTGTTTCCCCTTGCTCATCTTTTTTTTTTTTCCTCTTTTGTCCCGGCAGGCACAATCTCATATCTCCTGTAACTACAAGCAATGCAGAAAAACAGTGTGTCTCTAGACTAAATATAGGTGAAAAGAAGAAAAGAGATAGGCCCATGCATGCTGATGCAAGAAAGGGTAGAACGGGTCCAAAACTCACACGAAGAACACGGGCAAGGATTGGAAACAGACCTGCAAAAATAGATGCAGATGAAGCAGAGAACAGTGATTGCTCAGATGAAACTTCTATGGGTAAAATCCTGAAGTCAAGAAAAGAGTCTAACATTGACATCACAGAAAGTGCAGGGATCAAAGATCAAGAATCATTTTCAGATGAAAGTAGTCAAAGAGGAGCCTTAGGATCAAGGAAAGAGTCTAAAGGTGACATGGAGGAAAGTGAGGATATCAAATATCAAGCACCGCATTTTAGTATTCAAGCAGCTGAGTGTCATGCAGGGTCTCAGAATGTACATTTAACTGATTGTGATAAAAAGTCAGAAGCACCAGAAGATATAACCAATGAAAGGTTTGACAATGTGCAAACAGTGCATGTCACAGAAACAGGAACTAAAGGAACTGGTGAAAAAATTGAACAAATTGTTGACCCACTGCATGCTATGTTATTAGATATGATACCAAGTCTTAGCCAGAACAATGCGGAAACTGGAAGCTCCATTCCTGAAGGCAAGGAAACACAGCCAGATCTCCACACCAACCCAGTGAAGAAGAAAGTTAGCTACAAAGATGTTGCAGGTCAACTCCTCAAAGATTGGTAATAGCTTTAAAAATCAAGTGATTTGGTTTGTGTGCGTACACGGGGTATGACAGCAAAAGATGTAAAAGTCTGCAATACAAGCGGTAGTGCTTTTTTGTATATATTATTACAGTCAAGGTATCATTATAATGCTTGCCTTTGAGATGTCATGTTTCACAAATCTTTCTTGTACAAAAAGTACAAAAATCTTGAAGGAAGCTAATCTACTACACTGGATTTTATGCAGTCAGAATAGTGTTACCCCATGAACAACCATCATCCTTGGCATGCACTTGTGGTGGAACAACTTTTGTTTAGGGTCCATATTGACCTGTGGCCAAATTTCAGTCTGGTTTTATGTGGTTATGTCAAATGTGTTGATATGCCCCTTCAAATGGGAGCTGGTTAGGACAACTTGTGACAGTCAGCACAAGTGAGTATTTCTTGAAACCCGATATGACGTTGTTTTAAGTCTATACCATGGATTTGATCCTTATAAAAAGGAGAGGTTTTGAATGGATCTATGAAATGTGCATAGTCTTATACTGGATTAATTTTACAATCTCTGCTGGTCTTCATCCCCTTGATGTCTCATAATCCTTATGAGTGAATCGCCTGCGGCTGGATGCTTGTTTGAATGGAAAAGCATAGTTTTAATATAATGGCCCCTATAACATTTCAGCCACTCCCTGCTATGTTATTAGGACAAATAACATAAAGAAATAATTGCCATTATTTTCCATAATTTCCTATTGCAGCGGTCCATTATAACGTGAATAATGGCCATTTTTCTCTTGTACCTTATTATGAATAAAATATTTTTTTTTGAAAATTCAAAAGTTATGTTAAAATTCCCTACAAAAGTAATTGTACAGTCCAAAAAAATGATATTATTTAATCTAATAAAAATAGAATAAGAGAACAATATTATTTTCGTTATTACATGTTATTTTTCATTATAATAACCATTACTCTAGAGATTGTTTTCATATTAAAAACCTTAAAAATATTTTTTGAATAAATAATGGATATTATCACTATTATGATGGTTGGGGTCCATTACAATGGGATACCACGTTATCTAAGACGTTGGCGACAACAACTAGAATCCTCAGCCTTGACTGAAAGGTCGAGACTCTGTGCCTCTCATGGTTCACTTTGATCCAGGGCACGTTGGTGGGGCGTCTGCACTTGCTTTTCAGCTGCATTATTGATTCATTGTTCAGATTTCATTGGTTTCTTGCTTTTTATGCGCACACATTTAACTGAGGGCTTTCTCCTTAATAATAAATTGCTCAGTAAGATTATGCAGTCTTTGCTCTTAAGCTGGAAAAATAGTTTACAGACAAGGTTTCTATCATGGTTTTTTTTTGTTATATTTTTTATGTGGGAACCATGGATTATGTTAATGTGGATAGGATTGCAATCAATCATCTTTTCGATATTCTATTGGCATCATGGATAATGTTAACATGCTATTGGATCCCATTGATAGGTTGCAAGTGTTGGGTGGATGTCTGGTCAGGACACCATCTCTCAAGATCTTTTCAGTACCACGCGATACAGCAGGAAGAAAGAAGAAACAAAACAAAAGAAAAATAATCAAAATACGTGGATCAGCCACAAAAGGGCTCGCCTCCACGGGGCATGCAAACTTCACTATGAAAAAGAAATTTTTACAAGAGGAAACCTCACCCTCAATCCTTGTACACCCAATTCTCTCTCACCTGAAGTTCCCCTCACAAAAGCTCTCTCTCTCTTGAAAGACCCCTTGAACTCCTGAAGTGTCTGGCGACCACTGTCCAGAAGCCCTGCTCCTTCTCTCACAGCAACGCTTCCGCCTCTCTCTTTCTTCTCGGGTTCGTACGGTGCGAGAAAATCAACCACTGCTTCCTCTGTTCATCACAAGGGCCCTTTTAAAGGGTTAAACAGAGTTTAAACCTAATTAGATTAGGTTTAAGAGTCCTAAACAAGCCAAATCAACCTCCTCAACTGTCGGATCGTCATCGAAATCTCCCTGGGCCGTCCGATCGTGATCGGTCCACGGAATAGTGTCATGGACCGCGTGAAACGCGTGGGAAACGCCCATGCGGTCCATAGGCCCAGCCGTGGACCGTCCGGTCCATGGTGGACCGGTGCAAAGGGGCTAGCAGACCGCTGGGCCTAGGCCGGCCCGCCCATGCGGGCCTGGGATGCGCCCGCGCGCGGGCCCGCGAAGGGCTGGGCTGCGCGCCTGGGCCGCGCGTCCCGCGCGGGCCTGGGTCGCGCGTCCCGCACGCCGCCGCCTGTGGCCGCACCGCTGCCGCCCGCCGCCGGTCGCCGGCGGTCCTCCACCACCTCGAATCTCGTGCCAACTTCAAAAGCTCGTATCTCCTCCATCCGAGCTCCGTTTCAGGTGATCTTGGTCTCGTTGGACTCTATTTTTTGCCGCGAACCTCGCTGTGGGCTCAATGTGGGCTGAATCTCGAGGCGTCAAATCCTAACAATCTCCACCTCGACTCGATATTCGGCCTCCTCCAAACTCCGAGAGCTTCTGGATCTCCTCGCCCCCATGCCCTGGGGCAATCGCCTGCTGATCATAGATGGGCAAACATGGAAGTCGAGCCAGGCTGCTCGATCCCATCTCCGTCGTATGTTGTGCTCCTCCTGACCTGAGACCTGCTCGGGGCATCGTCCTGCGGCAATAGGAATCTCACCTTGCGACGTCGCCTCTCGTCCTCTCGAGTCTTCTGTCTCATGCCTGATCTGTCTCCTGGAGCTCTATCTCGCTCTGGGCTCCGCCTGGCTTCCGAAGCTCCACCTCGCACTGGGCTCTCTGCCATGTAATAATGTCCTTTGCTCCCCTTCTTCTCCTCCAACACAATCCTATCACCGCATAGCACCCTCAGGATTCCTCCACCAGCTACCGTCCTGTAGCCTCTTGAATCCAGTCTGCTAAGTGAGATAAGATTCCGTCTGAAATCGGGTATGTATCGGACCTCCCCCAATCTCCTCACTACACCATCATGTGTCCTCTAGCTGACCGTCCCAATGCCTCTGATCGCACAGCTCGATCCATCCAGCAGATATACAGTGTCCTCACTGTTCTCCATGGAGTCAAACTGCTCCTCTCTGCAACATAGATGATAGGGGCATGCAGAATCTAATATCCACTGCTGGGAAGAAGTAGATACCTCGTCAGATATCTTCAGGACATCTCCATCTAAATCGTTGTCGGCCGTCGCTACAGCAGCCACCGTTCGATTTTTAAGTTGAGGGCAATCTCTGGCTAGATGCCCCAACTCCTCACACCGGTAACATCTGGTTTTGCTCAAGTCCCTTCTGGACTTAGACCGCCCTCGTTGCGATCTCCTGTCGCTCCGTCTACCGCCTCCTGCTCCTCCAAAAGCCACCAAAGCTGAGCTACCGCCACCTGAGCTCGAAGCTGGGTTCTCCCTCCTGAGAACCTCGTTCTGGAGTATCACCGCAGTAACCTCGTCCATCTTGATAGTACTCTTCTCCACTAGAAGAGCAGTCACCAAGGACTCGTACGAAGAGGGAAGCGACGCCAGCAAAACCAGCGCCCTGATCTTCTCCTCAACGTTCTCGCCAACGCTGAGGAGGTTGGTGAGGATCTTCTGGAAGTGGCTGAGATACTCCTGCACGCTCTGTCCCTCAGTCATCCGCAGTTGGTAGAACTGCCTCCAGAGGAAAAGAGTGTTGGTGAGAGACTTCGTCATGTACAACTCCTCGAGCTTCGACCACAGCACCATCGGGGAAGTCTCGCTCAGCACATGGATCACCACCTCATCCGCCAGGTACATGCGGATGGTACTCACCGCCTGCATCTGTAGCCGTTTCCAATCCTGCACCTCTATGGTGGTCGGCTTCTCATCGCATAAGAGAGCATCGATCAACCTCTGTTGGATGAGCACGTCCTTCATCCTTACCTGTCACAAGGAGAAATTGCTCTTACCATCAAATTTTTTGATCTCCATCTTGATTGTTCCTGTCTTCTTCATCTTCAGTCTTGTTCACCACCACTGCAATCTGCATCCTTGTACTGTCTTGCTCTGATACCACTTGTTGGGTGGATGTCTGGCCAGGACACCACCTCCCAAGATCTTTTCAGTACCACGCGATGCAGCAGGAAGAAAGAAGAAACAAAACAAAAGAAAAACAATCAAAATACGTGGATCAGCCACAAAAGGGCTCGCCTCCACGGGGCATGCAAACTTCACTATGAAAAAGAAATTTTTACAAGAGGAGACCTCACCCTCAACCCTTGTACACCCAATTCTCTCTCACCTGAAGTTCCCCTCACAAAAGCTCTCTCTCTCTTGAAAGACTTCCTGAACCCCTGAAGTGCCTGGCGACCGCTGTCCAGGAGCCCTGCTCCTCTCACAGCAACGCTTCCGCCTCTCTCTTTCTTCTCAAGTTCGTACGGCGCGAGAAAACCAACCACTGCTTCCTCTGTTCATCACAAGGGCCCTTTTAAAGGGTTAAACAGAGTTTAAACCTAATTAGATTAGGTTTAAGAGTCCTGAACAAGCCAAATCAACCTCCTCAATCGTCGGATCGTCACCGGAATCTCCCTGGACCGTCTGATCGCGATCAGTCTATGGAATAGTGCTGTGAACCACGTGAAATGCGTGGGAAACGCCCACGCGGTCCACAGGCCCAGCCGTGGACCTCCTGGTCCACGGTGGACCAGTGCAAAGGGGCCAGCAGACCGCTGGGCCTGGGCCGGCCCGCCCACGCGGGCCTGGGACGCGCCCACGCACGGGCCCGTGCAGGGCTGGGCTGCGCGCTCGCTTGGGCCGCGCGCCCGCCTGAGCCGCGCATCCCACACGGCCTGGGTCGCGCGTCCCGCGCGCCGCCGCCTGCGGCCGCGCTGCTGCCGCCCGCCGCTGTTCGCCAGCGATCCTCCGCCACCTCGAATCTCGTGCCGACTTCAAAAGCTCGTATCTCCTCCATCCGAGCTCCATTTCAGGTGATCTTGGTCTCGTTGGACTCCATTTTTTGCCGCGAATCTCGCTGTGGGCTCAATGCGGGCTGAATCTCGAGGCGTCAAATCCTAACAGCAAGTTCTGTATTCTAAATTATCCATTCGCTTGAGATTTGAATCCTCGACTGTGTAGTGGTCAAATTTGATCCATTCTAAAGATTCTCAATAGGTATTTATGGTTCACAAGTAAAATGTATCCAGTGAGGCTTTTCAGATTTTTTGCCCCTTGGATTATAATTGCAGTTTTACGATTGGCGCAGTCATCTTGCGCTCCCCCCCGCTGTGCTTCTTCAATGTGGAATTTGAATGCTAAGAGCCCAAGGTTACAACTAAAATCCCGTCTAAAAGACCAGGTTATCCTCCAAATTTTGCCAATTGGATTTCAAGCACTGGTGGCAAACATCAGATGCTTCTGAGACCATCGAACCATCGACTTCTACTTAATGATGCAGGTAATACAGGTTCTGAGAGGAAAGTGACGTCTGTCCGATCCCAGAAATTTTTTCAAGCCTCAGGAAACTGGATGTTATGGGAAACATATCCAGTTGATTGAAAAGATTCGTCAGCAAAGCCACCATATGGTTGTGCTTTCTGGATTGTTTGGCATCTGTTTCCCATAGCATTGCCACCATATGAATTAAAGAGGCTTCTGTTTTCTAAACGCTGAGGTTTCCCAATAGCATCAAAGCGGCATCTGTTTTACACAAAACTTTCGGGATTGTTTGGCACCATATGGATGTTATGGGAAACATGGATTGTTTGGCATCATAAAATCATACCCCTGCAGATAAACCTCATTCCTTTGATCAGAATCCACATGCATGAAGCCTGTAAAGCATTTAAACATTGTTGTTCTGCAACTGCATCCAGAAATTAATAAACCGATTGCTTGTGCCCGGCAATGAAGCCGCTTCCTTGGATTTGTTTTTGTTACAAGAATGACGCAACCTTGCAGTACCGGCAAGCATATTGAGGATATTAGTTCAATCATAATATAAAAATCTGAAAGTTTCAAAAAAAAAAAGTAAAATTCTGATTTGCAATGATTGAAAAAAGAAGTTATGCCAAAGGATGCCATGAAAGAGTAGTTATTTTTCATTTTAGCTACGTCATAGAAATCATATGCTGTAAGAACTTGCATGGCGATTATCTGCCACCATTCTATCAGCAAAGACTAGAACAAAACAGAGTTTCCCTACAATTCTTTGGCACAAACTTTGACGGTGTAAAATTAGAAGACAATCAAAGGGGGTTGGTAAGACCAATTAGCACGTCACTTGTGCCACTTGCATGCATCAGATTCCCATGGATAGGATAGCCTTCCGAATAACCACACATGTACTTCACCAATGTTACTTCCAACACATATTCCTACTTCCACGGACTAATCTGCAACTCTCCTAAACTTGCCAACAACACTATCAATAATTATTCAAGGTACGTTCTTTGTAACAGGCCCTCCAAAATCAAACACAATTTTTCTCAACCCAACACAATATGGTGGGTCCTAAAGCAGTCCGTAGAAAACAACCCAGAGCCTCAGAAGTTGGACAAGATTATTATCGGAACACTCGTTGGATGGAGTCCTAGAAGCGGTGCTCAGGCCTGGTCAGAAATCGAGAAAGAAAGGGTTTGGATGATACATGCTCAAGCCGGGGTGATATCAATGTCGTTGGACCGGGGCCATCAGGAAAAAACTGAGAACTTAATTATTTCAAGTCAGCTATACTATTGGGTGTTCCTCACAAGAGGTTGCATTCGAATTAATGAAATATCCAGGCGATCTCACTGGAACTTAATTATTTCAAATCAGCAGGTTGGCAGCCAAAAACTCTGCAAGTCTGAATTACCATCCACGTTATGGATGTTGGTAAAGCAAAGGTGCGGCTGAACCAGCTAGGCAACAAGGTGACAGATACGATTATGATTACTCTCTGATGTTGCGCAAGTTGTTAAAGCAATATTATGATTAAGCTAAGATGGCAATAGTCATGTGGATTATCATAGTAATGCTAGAATATTGGCACTGTTTAATGCAGGTAGTTCACATATCATCTCAAAAGGTGACAGAGAGTTCATATTTCAGTTTGACGAGCCTGGTTTGTTTAGACAAGTAAAATCTTTTCAGGGCTCTTTGGTCGGAAGAATTTAGAGGAGATGGATAAGCTCATACTAGGTGTAAGGAAACATCCAAAAGTTATCACCTTTCAAAGGAGTTGTCTTCCATCTACGTCACATTTATTAAGTGAAAGAAATGATTTTCTGTTTTTCTTAAATTCTTATATATCATTTAAAAGAGAAGTTGAATTACCTTCTTCGGTGATCTTGGAACTTCACAGTTTCATACTCACACGCGCGGTATAATCTCTGAGACGGAAACATGACCACTAGAAGGGTAGACATCATAATCAAACATATTGTAATTTGTTTGATAAGTCGTTAAATTTGACAGTAAGGTTCATTTATCATGGCCAGTAGGATGATCCGGGCAACCAATTTGCCAGCTTTTAGTCTGGACCGGTGTTGCACGTACACAGATAGGAGAATCAGCTCCAGGCATGTATCCAAGTTCCGACCCAGCAACGGGGGAAAGAAAACATATAAATTTACTTAAATTATATAACTATACCTTTAACCATTACATGTTACTAAAAGAAAATGTCACAAAGATATTGTTGATTAAGATCTTTCAATATATATTCCTCATTCAAACTTCCCAAATAACTTAAGGATGTTAGAAATAATATTTTACAAAGTTGTTTAAAGACCTACATTCTTAGCAAATCTTTAAAAAGAATAACTACTCACTCCTAATATCAAATTAAAGGATCAAACTTGTTGGAAGAGTTCAACTCACATCAGTTTTGGAAAAGTTTTACTCTTCCAAACTTTAAAAGTGACTACCAAAGTTCTTCATAAGTATCCAATACATATCCGCCATAGATTGTTGGAGCTAAATGCGAGTGTTCAGAAAACAACAGTCTAAATCTCTTTGGATGCCTGATTAGTGGATCCAGAAACAACTCCCGCAGAAGTAGGAGCAGGCTGGAGATGAGATGGCAGCGAAAAGATAAATTATGAGAACCTCAAAGGCCTATGGACTCCATTCCAAATATTGAAGACATCCAAGAACACACCTGAAAAGGTGATTTTTGGTATCTCAATCATGGGATCAATTAGATCAACTAGTGACCTCCATCTTCCAAACCCCTCTTGCCACCATCTTCTCACAAGCATGGAAACCAAGCATCCAAACAGGCCTTGAACAACAAGGTATCCTTTTTTTCATTATTTTAGATTATAATACCCCCTATTTTTGTAAAAAACAAAGTAGACAATTTGGGTAAGGCAAAAAAAAAAAAAAAGAAAAAAAAAAGAAAAAAAAAAGAAAAGAAAACTTGAAGTGTTCATTCATAACACAGTCCCCTTTGTCCCTTTGTCTCCATAGAAATTAACAAAGCATCATAATTTGAACAGTTAACAGAAATCCTATATGAGAGTAAACGACGGATTCAAGTTTGTGATATATAAAGGATGACTGCTGATGAAGGACATCTGTGAACAGGATTAATGACAAATCGGCAAGTGAAATCTACAATTCGGTGGAGATTCAGGGTCTGATTATTCATCAGAATGAAAAATAGAAATCTAATATTATAAGCCTTGGACAATGATTGATAGATTTTTTTCTATTTTCCAATTATCTTGAATGGACTAAATTCTCTTTTTATCAGGTGCACGTTTGTTGTATCTTTCTTATAGTATGTTATAGAGGAAGATCCATTGAATAATCATATATCAGAAAAGAAAGTGAGCATACCACTTCTCTTGATCTTATCTCATGTGGGTTCATAGGTGGGTGGTTCAAGGGTTGTCAGCTAAACCTTCAACCAGAAAGTGTAGTAGAGGTTCCAAAATTCAATATTGGGTTCTTCTTTACAACGACATATCATATATACGTCTCAAAATGCAATATTGGTTTCTTCTTTACAATGACATATCATACATACGTCATGTTTCTTCCCAGATCTATCATCCATACAATGATCTCTTACGAGTCAAAAATCAAGCCTTAACAGGAAACTTAGAGCTATTGATATCTTAAGAGCAAGTATACTAGTCAGGATTCATGGCATTCCTTGGCTTTCAATAGTCCTAGTCAATGTTTTAAGACTCCACCTAATCGATCGGTTCGACCCATTATTAGCCCGCCCAATTTGACCACTATTCAGAGGCCTTGTTTTTTGGTTGATGTTGTAAATTCTACTTAAGATTCAAGTTATTAACTTGTAAATTACATATATCTATACTTTTTACATATTTTTCATATTCTCTATTTTTAGACTTTCTAAATATTTCTACTATTTTTAGTATTTATTTAATTAATTTATTTATGATGCCATGGGTTAATAGGTTGACCCATAGTCGACACACTGAATCGTGACCAGGACATCAAAATAAGTTGATGTCTGGACCAGGTTTCAGAACATTGGTCCAAATAAAAGCCTTAGAAAGTAGAAATCCTTTGTTTCATGTTTCCACTGTTGATGACACATAAAAGATCCTAGTTCTGAACTCTATGACTACAAATGAGTGTTTCCACGCATACAATGAAAACATCCAAAACTCTTAAAGGCAATTGCTAAAAGAGCTGACCTAGAAGCAGATATGTGCTCCAATAGATAGACTTACACCACTTGCTTATCCATAATCCGATTTGATGCAATAAATTCAACAATAGAGTAAATAATGCAAAGGGGCTCGAGTATGACATTTCTACAAAGGAAGATTATGTCAGATGGCCATTGTGTGACAACATCCTCATGTCCAAAAAGTAAGCTCATGATATTATGTTAATGAATCAAACAAGATTTTTGTGAAAATGAAAACATACTGACCAAAAATTACAAACTAACTGATCAAGTAATTACTTTTCCCATACTGTTGTTCATACAGAGATACGGTTCCCTAATATACATATTGCTCACCAACCATATTTGGCCTGTGTTTCTGCTTTGGTAAGCAAACCCTTAGAACGCCGCTCTGCAAGCTCCATCTCCTTCTGCTTCATGTCAAAGTACAAAGAACCAATCTGATGCTTTCTTTTTTGAAGTTTCGAGGGCTTTCCCTTGGCTGAAGAAACCGGCTGCATAGAAATTAAATTTATTTATCAGAATGTCAAATATATGATATCCCGTGGCATCACCAGAAAGCTTATTGAACTTAAGGGTGATGTAACTACGCTTGGTAGATCGCACAAATCCTGCAATGTGAATGTGTAAACTGTAATACAGAAAAGTGGCAATACACATCACCCAGTTGGTCTACAAGATAATTTTTAACTTGAATGTGCCAAATCAAAACAAGCTTTCATCTCACAAAGAGCTGCAAAGGATGGTAACACAATGTTATACCAAAAACACAAAAGCCTACTATACCAGGCATTTGGTGCCAATGGAACTTTCCGATTTAAGACACCAACAAAAGGCTGTCAAGAAGTATCACCGGTGATAAGAAGTATAATTTCAACTAGTGCAAGAACAAGTATAAACTAGTTAAAAAAGTCAACTAAATTTGATTGCCAAGAGAAATAAAGAAGGGGCGAATGATCTAATTGAAGAAATAAGAACAGAAAGGAAGAAGGTTGAAAAAATTTCTTTTCTTTGGTTTAAATTGAAGCTTAACCAATAAGTATTATCTATAACAAGTTGGCTTTATAGGTCAAGGTTTGCACCAAATACTTGAAAAGTTCTACAACTGACTCTCAAACCTAAAATCAAAACTGAAATCTAAACTTTCAAAGCTGATTTCTGGTCAAGGTTTCAAGTATGCATGCTGTGAAAGTGCCAGTCACTGATCAAAGGCCCACTAGCCATTTCGTGCCAGTGCTAGTACTGACGCAGCACACGCTAAAGACCTAATACCTTGGTCAAGGCAACCTTTGACAAGGGAGGGATTGCCAGAATTAGGAAGGAAACCTTTAAAGGCTGGTCAACAGGAAGGAAACCTGTTTTACTGCTCATGCAATTTAAGCTCATGAAACCAGAAAGCCACCATCCAAGGTTCTGCTAGATGTCGAAAGAGTCTAGACAAAAAGCAAAGGGCATAAAGCCACACATCTTCTGCTTATGCAATTCAAGATATTGCATCCATGTTGCACAAACTGTAAGCCATACATTGTCTCTTAGTTTCTTGCCAGAAGAAATTTGTTCAAAAGGTATAGAAGGTTAGGAGAATCAGGAAAAGTGGGAGATGCTCCAAATAAATTGATGATGCATTTCTTGCAGAATACAAAGTAAAGATTGACAGATGAGGTTATACCTAACAAGATGGAAAGAAAATGGATGAATGGAGATTATAGAACATCCAAGATGAACACCTGTAGTATACTACCACATATTTAAACTACCATGGAGTTCTTCATGAAGGACTTAAAACAAAGCAATAGGGGAATAACACAGAAGTTTGGCAAAATATTCCTTCAATGTGAATTTAGTTCACTCCAATGGCAAGAGCGGCCTTCAAGTTAGGCGGACTGCTTCATGGTCGAGCACAGTAAGGACATGTCATCTTGTGATTTAGGGGGAAGAAACTTGATAGAGAACTAGAAGAGTTGGTCAATATGCTTGACATGTTGCAGAACAAAATACAATATCTAGAACCAAGATTTTTATCCAAAGCTGACCACTAAGGTAGTAGAAGCAACCATGAAGTTCCATTGGAGAAGAGGAATCAAAACTTGGTCAGATTCTGAATGGAGATAAACTGATAAAGTCATCATGGTGAAGGAATGCTAAAGCCTTTAACAATTCCTAATATACAAGTGTAGAGAAAGCAGCAGCTTTTGGTGACCAAGATGCAATAATCTGCAATGATCAGCAATAATCGTGTTTAGCTAATCAAAAGCAATAACAGGACAAGTATCCTTTTTTTTTTTCTTTGTCTCCTCTTGTGGGAGTTGCTCAATTGGAAACATCCTTTTTTCTCATTACATTCTATTACCACTAAACAAGTCTCGGCAAGCTATGACATCAGAGTCCAATTTCCCTTGAGGAACAAGATAATGCGCCAGTGTTAGGGTATTAGGAGAACAAGACATAGTTGAACATGAGCATCACAAATAAAATCAGCAAAAATCAATAATGAGTAGGCAAATCTCAAACCTGATAAGATGGTCCAAAGGCTAACCCAGTCAGCTTTGCCTTGTCCTCCCTTGGTCTATTCTTCATCAGTTCATCCTGCTTCACCTCCACAACCTCCATAGGAATCTCATTTCTTCCTCTCTTCCCTGCAATCTTCCCCATATCTGCGATCTCTGGCGTTGCCATCGTCGCTGATCCATCAGACCAATTGGCCCCATAACTCCCATAGTCCATGGTGCCCCCGTAACTCCCATAACCCATGGTGCCCCCATAACTCCCATAGTCCATGCCACCCCCACTCCCATAACCGACCTCACCCCCACTCCCATAACCGACAGCGCTTCCGTAATTGGGATCCCAACCAGAAGCTTCACTGCTATTCCTGAATTCTGAACTTACCGTCGGCTCCCTTTCCCCAGCTTCCCCAGAGCCACCAACCAAACTACCATCATAATAACTCCCATAACTCTCCAAAGCACTCATTTCCTGCTGCTGTCCGATACCCTCGGGTTTCGCCGCCGGGACATCGGCTTCCACTATGGATCTCCGTCCTGCAGCAGGGGCCGAGCAAAGAGAATTCTTTGGGGCGGGAAGCATCGAAGAAAGGGATTTAGAGGAGGCGATGGAAGAAGAATCCTTGCCCCTTTTCCTCTCTTTCTCCTCTTCCTCATCATCGTCGTCTTCAAAATTTCCGTTTCGAAGCAAGGAGGGGTTCGAAGGGAGCGTGACTGGGACGACTTTCTTAGGGTTTTGATCCAAGGAAGCAGGATTCGAGGGTTTCGGGAGATTCGATTGCTGGGAGGATCTGGGAGGAGGGAGGGAAGAGAAGAAGGAAGAAGAGGCGGAGGTTTTGGGCCGGGGCAGAGAGGAGAAGATCGAAGACGAGGGGGCCCTCGAAGGGGGGCCGGATGAGGGAGGGTTCTTGGAGGCGGATCTGCTTCCTATCTCGTCGTTCTCTCCGCCCTCGCCACCGAGATCGCGGGATTTGGGCGCAGAAGGGTTTAGAGAAGCCGGGGAGATGGAGGATTTGGGAGGAGGGATGGAGGAGAAGAGGGAAGCGGAGGAGGAGGCCTTGGGAGAGGGGAGAGAGGAGGTGAAGAGAGAGGGTTTGGGGGGAGGAGCGGAGGCATTCTTTTCTTCTTCTACGTTATCTTCGTCGTCGGAAGAAGCATAGTTGGCTAACAAGGAATCCATAGCTACAGGAACGAAGAAGAAGAGAGAAAGAGATTCGAGGTCGGAAGAAAGAAAAAGAGAGACTAGGCTTCGGACTGTGTTATATGGGGGTTGGGTCGAGAGTAGTAGGCGTGCAGTGCCGGTCTTGTTGAGTCCTAATACGTTTCCGTCTCGCCATCTAAGTAGGATCCAAATCAAGTTCTATGGCATGTTGCTTTGAGAAATTCTTTGTGCACCTGGGGCGACGGAGAAAATCTGATATGGTATTATCTTATTCGATTGATCTATATAATTATTATATTTTAATATATATTTAATATTAATAATTAATTTTTTATTTAAAAATTTAATATGATAAAAATATTTTTTATTTTTTAAAATAAATTATGATATACTGTGGCGTATTATAGTCTAAATTATTATCATATGGCTCAAAATATCATAATGTGGAAGAAATATTTTTTTTCAACTATTTTTTAATACATATTTAATGTCTATGGACCAATTTTTTCGTTTGAAAATTTTGAATGATAAAAATATTTCTATTCTTTGAAAAAAATTATGACATTTTTTGTATATTATGAAATCCTGCATTATATTATGATACCTTATGGACAAAAATTATGATTTTTTGAATGTAAGATGTCACAATATGAATATAAAATATCATAATTTTATCAAAAAATAGAAAAATTTTCGTCATACAAAATTTTTAAATAAAAAAATTGATCTGCAGGTATTAAATATATATTGAAAAGTGATGACTATGTGGATCAATCGAAAGCACTATCATTTATATCATGTTACTTTTTGAGTTTGGACACTGGGCCAATTGTTAAGTTATTTTTGAAAAAAAAAAAGAAAGAAAGAAAGAAGAAGAAGAAGAAGGAGAAAAAGAAGGCGGCGGCGGCGGCGAAGCACCAGCATCTGCCTCCTCCTCTTGTACCAGTTTGAGCTCTATTTCGGATTACCATTGGTAGTATAGCAGGTTAAATTTCAAGGTTCCAACAAATCGCATCAGTGCTTTTCAGGTTAGGCCGTTTGCCGCTTTGCCTATTTGGTGGATATGCCAGTCGGTGCTTATTGAGCAGACTGAGAATTCGGACCAAGCCATGCAACTCAAGTTCGATATTTGATTGAGCTTATATATTGTTTTCTCTTATCTTCTTTATTTTTTCATCATTTCCTGCATATATCACCAATCCATTGCCATCAAAATTGTTACCGTGATTATCGTGAGCATTTCAAATTAGCGCTATATCATAACACATGTCAAGCTCTCAGATCATTAATATGACCGCTGACTACCGTATGAGCTGAGGAGTCTATCTTCGTGCTGAGCTGAGGCGTTCTCAAGATCTGATTTGTATTTGAGCTGTTCAGTAGATATATTTTTTTGACGTGCGCGACAGCTGTCTATCTCGAATAAGATTAGATTTGGCGTAAGCATCTCTCCTGATCTCACGGAAGCATTTAAGAGCTGAATTATTTCATCCAGTTTGGCATGTCCAAGGCTCCGTAATCTCGGGATCGTGCAATCTCATAGCTAACAATCCAGCTGTTCGATATTCTTTTATATAAACAACCAAAGCCCCGATGATCCAGGAAAGTTCAATCAAATCTCTCTCAGAGAATCCATTGCTGCTTCTTTATTCTCTATTTTTTCTGACTTGAACGTCGGAGGGTTCTCACCAGAGCCACAACCTCCGATTTGAGACTTGTTTTGCAGGTGACTTCAGCACAAACATCTTCGCTCGAGATTTTCAGGTGTTCATCTTCTGACCCCGATCGATTTAAGCAGCAACAGATAGAGGAAGAGCTTATATTCACATTTATGGTTCAAGACGGACATCTTCTCGGCTTTCCAATGACATCACCTCTCGACAGACGGCTAGCCAGGCTGACAATCAAGTTCGACTGTTGGTGCCGAAAATCTCTCCGTTGGTTCAATCGGTTGTCCCACCATTGGTTCAACCAGTCCTGTCTGCGTCAGTCATGATCGATCAATTCAATCAGCTCTTCCAATAAGTTCAACATCTGACGACTGCAGTTCAAATGGTCCAAACCTTTCTCGCACCCTTTCAGGCAGCGTCACAGCCTCCTCAGGCTGTCCCTGCACCAGCTACAGTGGTGCATCATGCGGTTCCTTTGGTGGTGCCGCCTGTGCCTTCCACGGTGGTGCCGCCTGTGCCTTCAACCAGAGCTGCAGGCACCTCCTCGAAGTCTAGAGAAGAGATTAACTTATCAAAATCACCTTAGGGCCCAGCAGTCGGTCAGGCGGCGATCTCCAAGCCCACAGTTGGGTCATGACTCGACCCTCGAACGTTGATCTCCTCTACGCTCTGAGGCTGATACTGTTTACGAAGTTGATTTTGAAAGATGGTTCTAGGAGCTTGATCAGCAGTTGGATCAGAAAATTGAAGAGGCCCTCAACAATAATGGCTCCTCGACGCTGCCCTACAAAAGGTATAACAGCCACTCTTCATCCCGAAGATTGTGCAGGAACCACTTCTCCTGTACTTCAAATTACCTCAACTGGAGGTCTATGATGGGACCACCGACCTCATCGATCATATAGAGACCTTCAAGGCAGCCATGCTCTTTCAGGGAGCATCAGATACAATCCTCTGTCGAGCGCTCCCTCCAACTATTAAAGGGGCCGCTCGATAGTGGTATTCGAGTTTGAGACCGGCATCTATCCATTCCTTTGAAGATTTGTGTCGATCTTTCATCGATCATTTCATCAGTAGCCGGCGACAGCAAAAGTAGTCCGACTACCTCCATACCATCAAGCAAAAGGAGGGCAAGTCAATATGCTCTTTTATGAACAGCTTCAACGTGATGACCCTGGAGGTCCAAAATCTAGATCACTCGACCGTGATGGCCGCAATGATGAGTGATCTCTTGAAGAATGATTTGAAAAAATCATTAGTTAAGACTTATTCTCGAGATCTCTCAGATATGTTTGCCCGTGTGGAGAAGTACGTCTGTATAGAAGAGACCTTTATCAATGATATTCCTGTCGGTTCAGCCACGACGAGATCCAGCAAGGAGCGCCATCCAAGATGAGAGGAGAAAAGACGTTAGCACTCCCGGTCTCCATCCTCGAGGTGAAATAATAGGGGTCGAAATCATCAATCCTGCAATCCTCCGAGAAGGATTTGACGACCATCACCTCCTCGACTGTACGATAGCTATACGCCCCTGAATGTTGCTCGGAGGGAGATGTTGTTACAAGTGGAGTTTGAGTTATCTGAGCCTTGGTTGATGAGAACAAGGTCGGAATACCATCGGGACCCAAATAGATACTGCTTTTACTATTGTGACCACGGTCATGATACTGAAAACTGCCACCAGCTTCGCGATGAGATCAAGAGGCTTGTTAGGCAGGGGTGGCTGAATCAATTTGTCCAAAGAGCGGCCCCTCAACATCGAACTCCGAGAGTTCAGCAGCTGCCCCCTCTGCCTCAGCAGCATCTCCCTCAACCTCACCCGCAGCAAGTACCAGCGCGATAGGAACGATAGCAGGGTGGAGGGCAAATGGCGGAAGAAGAATGACCCATCTGAGGAGAAATCCACATGATAACTGGAGAGTTGTCTGGAAGCTGAGCCGAATGGTGAAAATCAGCCTACATCTAGATGAGATAACCAAATGCCGACTAATTAATCTTTTATGAAAAAATGTGGATCTTGTCGCCTGATGATCAACTTTGATTTGGTGGCCTGATAATGCGGTAAGCCAAAGTCTCATAGCCTATGGAGCAGGTGCTAGAAAGAAGGCTATTACCCAACCGAGTGGATGAAATGGCATGCCCAAAAGCTTGTAGGCTAAAGCAGCTCGACGGGACTCCAATATCAAGGCTATGGAACTTAGCGAATCTCCACATATATCATCAATGATGCAACTATTTTTTATGAAAATAAATTTTGCAGGGCCATCAATTTGTAATTGGCACCCGAGTTCTCCAAGAGTCGCTTCCTCTTTCTATTCAAGATCCTGAATTATAACTACGGTCAACTAATATGAGGGCTAACTTACTAGACCCTCGAGAAGATTTCGATAACTTTGAGGTGGGGCTAACTTATCAGATCCCAGTAAAGCTCGAGTCATGCGAGAAGCGGAGGGAGACCCTTAGGGAACCTCCGGAAGGTTAACTTACCAGATCCTTAAGAAAATCTTGACGACTTCGAGGCGGAGCTAACTTACCAGACCCTAGCAAAGTCCGAGTCCCACGAGAAGCGAAGGGAGACCCTTAGGGAACCTCCGGAGGGCTAACTTACCAGACTCTCAAGAAAATCATGATGACTTTGAGGTAGAGCTAACTTACCAGACTCCAGTAAAGTTCGAATCATGCGAGAAGCGGAGAGAGACCCTTAGAAAACTTCCGGAGGGCTAACTTATCAGATCTTCAAGAAGACCTCGACGACTTTGAGGCGGGGCTAACTTACCAGATCCTAGCAAAACCCCAATCACGCGAGAAGCAGAAGGAGATCCTTAGGAAACCTCCGGAGGGCTAACTTACCAGATCCTCGAGAAGACCTTGACGATTTTGAGGTGGGGCTAACTTACCAAATCTCAGCAAAGCCCTTGTCGCGTGAGAAGCGGAGGGAGACTCTTAAGGAATCTCTGAAGGACAAACTTACCAGACCCTCGAGAAGGCCTCGACGACTTCGAGGTGGGGCTAACTTACCAGACCCCAACAAAGTTCGAATCGCGTGATTAGCAGAGGGAGACATTTAGAAAACCTCCGAAGGGCTAACTTACCAGACCCTCAAGAAGATCTCGACGACTTGGAGGTGGGGCTAACTTACCAAACCTTAGCAAAGTCCGAGTCACGCGAGAAGCGGATGGAGAAACTTAGAAAACCTCCGGAGGACTAACTTACCCGACCCTTGAGAAAACCTTGACGACTTCGAGGTGGGGCTAACTTATCAGATTCTAGCAAAGTTCGAGTCGTGCGAGAAGCGGAGGGAGACCCTTAGGAAATCTCCGGAGGGCTAACCCACTAGACCCTCGAGAAGACCTCGATGAGGCAGGGCTAACTTACCAGATCCCAGCAAAGTCTGAGTCGTACGAGAAGTGGAGGGAGATCCTTAGGAAATCTTTGGAGGGCTAACTTATCAAACCCTCGAGAAGACCTCGACGACTTCGAGACGGGGCTAACTTACTAGACCCCAGCAAAGTCCGAATCACGCGAGAAGTGGAGGGAGACCTTTAGAGAACCTCCAGAAAGATAACTAATCAGATCCTCAGAATACCATTGCTGTTTTTTTGTTCTTTGTTTTTTCTGATTTGAGCGTTGGAGGGTCCTTGCCGAAACCTCAACCTTCGATTTGGGACTTGTTTTGTAGGTGACTCCAGCATCAGCATCTTCGCTCGAGATTTTCAGATGTCTGTCTTCCGATCCTAACCGATTTAAATAGCAACAAGAATCTAGCTTGATGATTTGAAGCATCAGCGTGAAAGGTGGCTAGTGGATCTCTATAGAAGAGGAAGAGCTAATGCGTGTTAGAAGACCTGCACACAGAGAAAGAAGAAAAGCTCAAAGGTCGTGGGAGCTAATCCGTTTGAGGAGTCGCTGGTGCTTAAGTTGGATAGGACATTGGGGAACAAGAAATGTAGAAATATGAAAAATGAGAGGAAGTACAAAGCTTGTAGCTTAATAACCATATCTAAGGCCTTGAGCAATTTTTATAGACGAAGAGTCCGTATTGAATTTGGGGCCTAGAGTTTGGAGTCGAGTGGAGAACCATCCATAGGCTTTGTTTATTTGAATCAACCTAGAAATTTAAGTCCAGCTGAAACTGGTCCATGCTATGTCACATGTCAACTTATGATTGGCAATAAAGTCTTATTGAATATATTGTAGGCTCATGTTGGACTACTATTAGGCTAACATGGAGATAAAACTAATATGAAAAGTGCGAGGCAATACCATCGGTTTAAAGAGTACTTTGTCTTTGATTAATGTTGAGAAAAAGTTGGCAAGGGAAAGGAAGAAATTTTAAGACCTGTTTAGGCACTTCTGTAGATCCTACAAGATGATTCCCAGCAAGAGGAAAGGGAGCTCTTAGGATCACAAAGATACTTAGGGCCCATTTGAGAAATCTAGCAGGTTTGGGCTAGATTTCTTGTTGGATTAATGGAGTGAATAATCTATTTAAGTAGGGCTTATATCAACCCAATACCCCTACAAACCAAATCATGTGGAGGGGGAAAAAAAAAAGGCTTCCATAGATTTTTTTTTTTTTAATTTCCACAGACAAATAGAAGATAGGATTTAAGCTAAGATTTGAATGGGTCTTTAAAAGAATATGGACCGGAGCGGACCAACATGTCCGATTCCTGCACGAAATCCAGCCCAATGCAAGCAGACCCTTTGACTGTGTTTGATAACATCTCGAGGGACAGGAAAAGGAAGAAAGAGATCACAGGAGGTTGTGGGAGCAAGGATGGAGCCTGGCGACCCCCATTCCTCTCCCTCTCATGTTCTGGCTCGGTCGCTTTCTACCCATTCGTCGCTTTCCTTCCCATCTATCGCAGAAACTTTCCGAGGAGCCCTTGAAAAGTGCAATTGTATCTCATCTTCTAGCAAGAATCTAGTCGCAGATCAAAACAGCCTCTTCTAAAACGTTTGTAGTCGTCTTCCTTTCCTAATGTTTTATTTGGATATTGAATGGGCTTTTAGATTGCTGCCTTCTTTTTTTTTTCTTTGAATGTCCTAAGAAGTCTGGCAAAATATGGACATCAAAAAGCTAGACATGCTCTGTGAGACTCAGCATTTCTATCTTCTTTTGATTTTCTTTTTTGTTTAAAAAGATGTGTGGGTGTATTGGTAGCCACCAGTAGGTACTGTTAAGTTTAACACTGTTGCTCCTCCAATTCTTGTTGATCAAATTGCTCGGAATGGTGTCGTTGCTCTTGATCACTTGTCTTGCCACTTGTTTTTGAATGGTTCGCCTTGGCTGCAGAAGTTCCTGCCACTTGTTTTTGGTTGGACCAAGTCTACCGTTACGCTGATGGACCACTACAAGTCTACATTCCCGACTACGGTCGTACAATGGAAATCTCCATCTCATCAATTTGAAAATGCTTCTATATACTGTATTTTGCGAGAAGCCAATCGAATTAATTGGACTGCCGCAGAGTTCCAAGACTTGAATATGAATCGGTAAACTTGCCAACTTAACCATTTTACCATTGCACCGAGCAATAACCTATTTTTTTTATCATTCTTTCATATATTTCAAAAAATATGTTAATCTACCACAACTTCAGCATGGGGATAAAGATCAGCTTCTGTTTAAAATGAACACGTCAGAAAGCCCAGACCTGAGCCCTATCTTTTTTGTGTACGTCACTTAATCTTCCACGGACACGAGGAGTGGCCGTGGGATGGAAAGCATGAGAATTGCGATGCGTCTGTACTATAGGGAGCCTTCCCATTCTATCATGTGGATGAGACTCGATTTCAGCAGTTACAATGTCTATATACCTTTTGATTAGGGGGTGAGGTGTAATATGAGTCCTAATCAAACTAATCAAAACCATCCACGTACATTCTAGATAAGTTAGTGGTCAAACACCACCTGAAGCTCGATCAAAGCTGGTCCAGGGATCAAGTCAAGCAAAGTGAATGACAGGTTCAAATGTCATTATAGTTTCAAACTTACGCCATCAAATGAAATGCTGATCTCTGGTGGGCGCGGGGACAAAAGAAAAAGGAAACTTTCCGAGCCATTTAGAAATGAAACAATCAAACGTAACTAAATACTAATTCTCATCTTTATCTCATCAGAGCTACGATCATATGCTTGCTTTGACAAAAAGATGTGCCCGGTCCAATTTAAGAGTATACTCAATAAAGTAAACCACTACCGTTTCCTTGGAGCATCCACCAAGCTTCCCTCTGGACCAAAATCCACCACATAAAGATGCTTGATTTTGTTGGAAAAGGGGATACGTGTCGATGTCTCGCTACGAGCACTCGGCCCAGCCCTCCTCAACGACTCGGGTCCGGCTGGCGGCCCGCGCAAGCCGGGCCTCGGCCAGCACGATAAGCTTCGCGGGCACACCAGAACCCGCCTCCAGCCGCCGGAGCACCGCCTCCAGCGCCGCACCTCCCGTCCCCTCCGCCACCTCGCTGAGCTTGGCGGCGAACCACAGCGCGGCCGCCAGGGCCACCCGGAAGGGCAACGCCGCCACCACCCTCGGGCACGCGCTCAGCACGTGCGCCGCCGCTCCGACGCACCGCTGTCCTCCCCTCAGCCCCATCCTCCGGCTCCAGCTCGCCAGGATCCCCTCCGCCCTCTCGTGCACCTCTTCCCGCATCCGCACCCGCCTCCCCGACCGCTGGCGGCGGCGGACCTTCTTCTCCTCCTCCCTCGCCGGCGCCACGGAAGACTCAGCACTGGACAGGCAAGAAGAGCTCGTCGAAGAAGACGAGGACGGGGAGGAAGCGGGATCTGGGTCGCAGGATCGGCAGATGTAGGGATCGGAGGGGACCCGGCGCCGGAGATGAGACGTCCGGCGTCGACGGACCAGCACTTGGCGCAGGCGACCCGCCGGACGTGGCGGGCCACCAGGAAGTTGGCGCCGTGGACGGCAGCGTCGCAGGCCCAGCAAAGGAACGCCGAGTCCGGCTCGCAGTAGACCGCCGCCTCTCCCTCGCAGAGCTCGCACAATCTCCGCGGCTTCATCCCTAATCCCTATAAGTGGCTCCAAAGCGGAGGAGACAGTAGCAGTAGCGGAGAGATGGCAGAGTAGAGAGGCGGGACCTTTATACTGGAGAGGAGCATTGGATAGAGAGATCTGAGGCGATGATGGCGGTTTTGGGGAAAAACCGGGAACCGCCTTTGGGGAAAACCGAGGGAGGAGGTTGTGACCGGATGGACCGCTTCCATGGACTTGGTTGTTTCTAATTATATATATTATATTATATTAATTTATAATTCAATGGCTGAATTATTTGATGTAGATTTTGAATTTTTGATTGGAGGGAACGGAATTAAAATAAAGAAGGAAAAGAATAGACCATTCGTTGTGGTCCAAGAGCGCTCGCCGTCCACATACCTCGTTTCCCTCGAAGTGTTTATATTTTTGTGGTTTTTTTTTTTTTTGCCCCCCGAAGAAGCCATTTCTAATTTTTGAATGGGTGGACAAGGTGACGGGTATGTAACCGGGAAACGGCATGTAAAAGATCGTGCACGGGAATGATTCTGTTAAAGCGGATTTAAAATCTAAAATAAAAATAAATAATAATAATATATATATTAAAAATTAGATATTAGCAATAAATGTGTAAGTGCTAAAATTGATAAATAGTAAGGAGAAAAAAAAGTGTTTGTCACCGTTAAGATAACTGCAATCATGTGTTTCTATAGTATCAAATTGGTAATTTAAATTTATTAGAACATAAATTCGCCCTTCTTGTCTTGTGCAAGATATTTTTATTTATACATCTTTGTCATTTTGATATCTTTTAGTGGGTAATCTTTTTTTTTTTTCTATTATTTATTTTACTTTTCAAATAATCTATGGATGAAAATAAATTTTGTCACTTCCTACGAGAATCAAGTTACTGTTTCATGAGAAGGACAATTATAGATTGTTAGGCTAGATAGATTCGTAAGCGTATCACTAATATCCAAGACGCAAAAAATAAATGATTGCAGGTTCCGCTGTCTTAATATTCAAGAACTATTACTAGTCCACCATCCTCTTGAAAAAGCAAGCGTTAACCACACGGCCACGCAACAGAGATTATTCGCCCAGAGCTAAAGGTAAGCAACACTTTTCAGATATTACTCGGTCTATATGGTAATTTGATTAGTCAGTGCAGTTAATTATTTTTTTGTCTACTTCTTAACTAGCTTTCAGCTTCCTCAAGCTTGTCTGCGTGGTGTGATCCTCGCCAATAGCCATGCATTTTTATTGGAGTACGGTAGGCATCGAGAAGCTTCTACGCATTTTGACATTCAGTATACTTCAACGCTGGATAAATGTTAAGAAGGGCCAACTTTACGATGGATTGGCTGGCAGCGTTAATCATACGTTTCATGCGGAATCTGTTCTTCCTTCTATGGCTCAATCTTTTATATCTTTATTCCCTGATGAAAACACCCTCAAAGCGGTGTCACAAAACCCATTCGATGTATTTTAGTAAAATAAGGGAGTAGAAAGATCATTTCGATGGGAAGGCTCTTATTTTGAAAAAAAAAAAAAAAAAGGTATTAGCGTCCAACACACTCAAGGTATCGGCGACTCTGAGCCACTCGTTTAAACGTGTGCATGAGGTGTGAACATCCTTGTCTGACAGGCCCCGAGAAACGAGAAGGACCACAGTCGGGCGCCACGCGTACGTGGGAACGGCGCAGAGAGAGAGAGAGAGACGTGCATCCTGGAAACGCCACGTGGGAGCTGCGGATGGAAGAATCTGATTATTTATTTTTTAACTGGCTTAGGATCTCGTGCAATATACGGTACATATTTATTTTTTTAAATAATATTTTTAATTATTAAAAATATATTTTTAATTTTGAATGTCGAGATGAATGCATTATTGCTATAAAAATAGTAGATGATGATGGATGATGGCCATCGCTGTCGATGTACAATGGCCGACACGTCGAGCCCAGACAGCACTCCGATGATGATATGCGACGGCCCCAGCTCCTATGATCCACTTTCGCCCACATGATTTTTTGGACACATGGTATCCAAAAGACTCAGCAAGATTGTATCCCCACTACCGGTGCCGTCCACGAAGATGACCGTCGCCAACATCAACCGCTCCTTCACCGCCCACAAGTCCAACCCCAAGAAGCCCTCCACCTTCACACTCCCCGCCACTATCTATCCGACGTCCAACGACTTAAGGATAATCTAATGTATGTTCTATTAAAGAAGTTCATCCGATGCTGATCAAGTAAATAATCACTGCAGCAGCATGCATAAACGATATTGTGCTATAATTTAAAAAATCAAATGTGGATTCATTCGTTCGCAATCAACAGAGAAATAAGCAGTTCAAAACTTTCATATATCTATATCAGAAAACATTGCTCAAATAAAAAATTCATTTGATGATGATCAAGTAAATAATCACTGGAGCATGCATAAACGGTATTGTGCTGTAACTTCAAAAAATCAAATGTGGATTCATTTATCCGCAATCAATAGAGAAATAAGCACTTCAAAACTTTCATATATAAGAAGAAATTGCTCAAATAAAAAAATAATTAAATAAACATTATATGATTCACCTGGTTTAGAATTGTGCCTACAAAAATTGGAGTCAAAATAGACTATTCATCATCACAATGTTCTGCCCTATCTGAAGCATTAATGGTGTCTACACATTCTTCCTCGAGTATTAAACATCAATTTGGAGACTGTACAGCTCGTAACCATTTAAAATCGTCCACATTGGCCCAAGTCTCTATCTCCTCCCATAGACCACGGGGATCAGCTCACTATCGTACTTTTCATACAAGAGCTCGATGATGGTGATCCCCACGACGACGATGGCCTAAAAGATTAGGACTTCGGATGGAAGGGATTTGCCGCAGAGAGAGGAAAGGAAAGTGCATCCGAGAGCTTCGATCTTTTAAACCTTAGCCCCATCCGATGGTTGTCCGTTCTCCAGCTACGATTTCAGTGAGGCATCCGTGATTTTCAGCCGATTCCATCTTCAGTGATGAAGAGCGTCCAAGATTCATCGGATATGTACTTCCTTCGGTCCCCAACTCCACCGTTCTCTCTCTCAGCCCTAAATCTCGCCAATGGAGGCCCCAAGATTTCTAATCCCGGCCGTTATTCGTAAACCTTAGATCTTTTAAACCCTAGCCCCACCGGACAGTTGTCTGTTCTCCGGCTAAGATTTCGACGAGGCATCCGTGGTCTTCGACCGATTCCATGTAACAAAAATAGAGGAAGAAAAAAGAAAAGGAAGAGTCTATTACTTCTTGATCGAATACAGAGAAGGAGACGTGGGACTCTTGCTGTTACATCGCCGGCGATGGATGGATTTTGGAGCAAAGTAGAGTGGAGGAGATGTGGGACTCTCGCTGTTACGTCACCGGCGATGGACGGGTTTTGGAGCAAAGCAGAGTGGCGAGGAGGATAATCTTTTATAGACCGCCTCTCCTGCTCTTCTAATCGAACACGACAACATGGGACTCTTGCTCTCCTGATCGAATACAGAGGCTTCTCCACGTTTTTTTTTTTTTAATACTCCATGTGTCAAACGGAGGCTTCTCCGTTGAGAGATCTTTATATATACATATATATATACTAGCTTAGAACCCCGTGTGATGCATGACATATATTTATTTCTTCAAATAATATTTTTATAAATTAAAATTTAATATAATATAAAAAATATAATAGATGATATCAAATAGCTTAAAGGTTATAACCCCATGTGACGCATGGGATGTAATTTTAGTAAAATAATATAATTATTTTAAATTTATTATTATTTATTATTTATTATTTATTATTTTTAATTATTTTTATCTTTTTTCTTTATTTCTTGATCCTCTTCTTTAAAGGAAGATATATTTTATTTTTTTTTTATTTTTTTTATTTAGGATGAAAATGAATTGAATGTAAATCTGATTAATTATTGGATTTGAATCCATCTGAATATGAATAACATTTAAATCTATATCTAGTATCTATATCTATATTTATTATAATTATTTATTTATTATAATTATAATAAATAATTATTTATTATAATTATTTATTATAATTATCTAAAGAATACGAAAGTAGAGAATCAAATTAAAATTTATCATAAAAAAATTATAATGAACATGAGCAAGAGATATGATATTAAAATATCTAATATATAATTTTTTTTAATAATCTAAAGTATATATTTATCTTTTATCAGTAAATTTTAAGTACCAAATATGAAATAAATCTAATAAATTTTTTAACCCATGCAATCTCAATATCATAAGGTTATTAATAAACATATGGTGCTTGCATAAACATTCAGAGATTCTACTTTTTTTTTTTTCATATAATTTTTTTATATTTACTTTTTTCTTTTATTTCAGATATCAAACTTTTTTTTTTAACTTTTTTTATCTTTCTTTTCTTTTTCTATTTTTTACTTTTCTCTCTTCCTCTTGTTTTCTTCTTCTTTTTTTTCTTCTTGAAACTGAAATAGAGGAAGGGGTCTAGGCCGACCCCCCTCCCAGCGACTCCGCACTCGTCAAATTCCTCAAGCACCTCCATTCCTCCGGTCCCACTCCATGCTGACCCCATTCCGCCATGGACTCCCAGACTGACGGCAGCGGCGGAGGGGACGACGGCAGCGCACTGAAGGAGATGCGCCGCCAACTGGAAGACTCCATCGAGGATGGCTGGCAAGCCCAGCAGGACCTCATCATCTCTCTACAGATCCTCGTCCCCGACCACATCTCCTCCCTTGATATCTCCCTCCGCATCATTTCCGCCTTCAACCGTCGCCCCTTCTACCCCACCCCCAACCCTAACCCTAACCCAAACACTCCCTCCGATCCCCCCCGCCCCCTCAACCCTTGCCGCTGTCCCCCGCTCCCAGACTCTAGTTGTTGCTCCACTTCTTGTCCTCTCTTCTTCCCCTGGCTCTCTGTTGTGCCGAAGCCGAAGAGGGAAAAAAAAAGCCAAAGAGGAAAAAAAAAGCCAAATAGGAAAAAAAAAATATTTTGGACATGTGGCAAATGGAGGCTTCTCTGAGAGGCTTCTATTTATATATATATATATATATATATATATATATATATATATATATATATATATATATAATATATATATATATATATATATATATATATATATATATATATTAGATTTGGAGACTGTATAGCTCGTAACCATTTAAAATCATCCACATTGGCCCAAGTCCCTGTCTCCTCCCATAGACCATGGGGATCAGCTCATTATCGTACTTTCCATAGGGGAGCTCGGTGATGATGATCCCCGCGACGATGATGGCCTAAAAGATTAGGGCTTCGAGCGGGACGAAGGGATTTGCCGCAGGGAGAGGGAAGGGAAGCACGTCCGAGAGCTTCGATCTTTTAAACCCTAGCCCCATCTGATGGTTGTCCGTTCTCTGGCTATGATTTCGGTGAGGCATCCGTGGTTTTTGGCCGATTCCATCTCCGACGATGAAGAGCATCCAAGATTCATCGGGTATGTACTTCCTTCGATTCCCAACTCCACCGTTCTCTCTCTCAGCCCTAAATCTCGCCAATGGAGGCCCCTAAGACTTCTAATCCCAGCTGTTATTCGTAAACCCTAGATCTTTTAAACCCTAGCCCCACAGGACGGTTGTCCGTTCTCCGGCTAAGATTTCGGCGAGGCATCCGTGGTCTTCGACCGATTCCATCTAACAAAAAATAGAGGAAGAAAAAAGAAAAGGAAGAGTCTATTACCTCTTGATCGAACACGGAGAAGGAGATGTGGGACTCTTGCTGTTACATCACCGACGATGGATGGATTTTGGAGCAGAGCAGAGTGGAGGAGATGTGGGACTCTCACTGTTACATCGCCGGCGATGGACGGGTTTTGGAGCAGAGCAGAGTGGTGAGGAGGATAATCTTTTATAGACTGTCTCTCCTGCTCTCCTGATCGAATACGACAACGTGGGACTCTTGCTCTCCTGATCGAATACGGAGGCTTCTCCACGTGTTTTTTTTAATACTCCACGTGTCAAACGGAGGCTTCTCCATTGAGAGATCTTCATTTATATACATATATACTAGCTTAGAACCTCGTGCGATGCACGGCATATATTTATTTCTTCAAATAATATTTTTATAAATTAAAAATTTAATATAATATAAAAAACATAATAGATGATATCAAATAGCTTAAAGGTTATAACCCCATGTGACGCATGGGATGTAATTTTAGTAAAATAATATAATTATTTGAAATTTATTATTATTTATTATTTTTATTTTTAATTATTTTTAAATTTTTTCATCTCTTTTTTCTTTATTTCTCGATCCTCTTCTTTAAAGGAAGATATATTTTAATTGTTTTTTTATTTTTTTATTTAGGATGAAAATGAATTGAATGTAAATTGATCAATTATTGTATTTGAATCCATCTGAATATGAATAATATTTAAATCTATATCTAGTATCTATATCTATATTTATTATAATTAATTATTTATTATAATTATAATAAATAATTATTTATTATAATTATTTATTATAATTATCTAAAGAATATGAAAGTAAAGAATCAAATTAAAATTTATCATAAAAAATTATAATGAAAATGAGCAAGAGATATGATATTAAAATATCTAATATATAATTTTTTTTAATAATCTAAAATATATATTTATCTTTTATCAATAAATTTTAAGTACCAAATATGAAATAAATCTAATAAATTTTTTAACCCATGCAATCTCAATATCATAAGGTTATTAATAAACATATGGTGCTTGCATAAATATTCAGAGATTCTACTTTTTTTTCATATAATTTTTTTTATTTTATTTTTTTTTCTTTACTTTTTTCTTTTATTTTAGATATCAAATCTTTTTTGATCTTATTTATTTTTTTTTTTTTCCTATTTTTTATTTTTCTCTCTTCCTCTTGTTTTCTTCTTCTTTTTTTCCTTTTTGAAACTGAAACAGAGGAAGGGGTCTAGGCCGACCCCCCTCCCAGTGACCCAGCACTCGTCAAACTCCTCAAGCACCTCCGTTCCTCCTGTCCCACTCCACGTTGACCCCATTCCGCCATGGACTCCCAGACCGATGGCGGCGGCGGAGGGGATGACGTCACCGCACTGAAGGAGATGCGCCGCCAACTGGAAGACTCCATCGAGGCCCGCCGGCAAGCCCAGCAGGACCTCATCGTCTCCCTACAGACCCTCATCCCCGACCACATCTCCTCCCTCGACATCTCCCTCCGCATCATTTCTGCCATCAACCACCGCCCTTCTACCCCACTGCCAACCCTAACCGTAACCCCAACACTCCCTCCGATCCTCCCCGCCCCCTCAACCCTCGCTGCTGTCCCCCGCTCTCAGACTCTAGTTGTTGCTCTACTTCTTCTTCTCTCTTCTTCCCCTGGCTCTCTGTTGTGTCGAAGCTGAAGAGGGAAAAAAAAGCCAAAGAGGAAAAAAAAAAGCCAAAGAGGAAAAAAAAATATTTTGGACATGTGGCAAATGGAGGCTTCTCCTCCGAGAGGCTTCCATTATATATATATATATATTAGATTTGGAGACTGTACAGCTCGTAACCATTTAAAATCGTCCACATTGGCCCAAGTCCCTGTCTCCTCCCATAGACCATGGGGATCAGCTCACTATCGTACTTTCCATAGGGGAGCTCGGTGATGATGATCTCCACGACGATGATGGCCTAAAAGATTAGGGCTTCGGGCGGGACGAAGGGATTTGCCGCAGGGAGAGAGAAGGGAAGCGGTCCGAGAGCTTCGATCTTTTAAACCCTAGCCCCATCCGATGGTTGTCCGTTCTCTGGCTATGATTTTGGTGAGGCATCCGTGATTTTCGGCCGATTCCAT
Organism: Elaeis guineensis; assembly: GCF_000442705.2. Taxonomy (NCBI): domain Eukaryota; kingdom Viridiplantae; phylum Streptophyta; class Magnoliopsida; order Arecales; family Arecaceae; genus Elaeis; species Elaeis guineensis. The sequence goes on along the minus strand of NC_025993.2, from coordinate 159,135,463 downwards.
CTCCGACGATGAAGAGCATCCAAAATTCATCGGGTATGTACTTCCTTCGGTTCCCAACTCCACCATTCTCTCTCTCAGCCCTAAATCTCGCCAATGGAGGCCCCCAAGACTTCTAATCCCAGTCGTTATTCGTAAACCCTAGATCTTTTAAACCCTAGCCCCATCGGACGGTTGTCTGTTCTTCGGCTAAGATTTTGGCGAGGCATCCGTGGTCTTCGACGATTCCATCTTACAAAAAATAGAGGAAGAAAAAAGAAAAAGAAGAGTCTATTACCTCTTGATCGAACACGGAGAAGGAGACGTGGGACTCTTGCTGTTACATCGCCGGCGATGGACGGATTTTGGAGCAGAGCAGAGTGGAGGAGACGTGGGACTCTCGTTGTTACGTCACTGGCGATGGACGGATTTTGGAGCAGAGTAGAGTGGCGAGGAGGATAATTTTTTATAAACTGCCTCTTCTGCTCTCCTGATTGAACACGACAACGTGGGACTCTTGCTCTCCTGATCGAATACGGATGCTTCTCCACGTGTTTTTTTTTTAATACTCCACGTGTCAAACGGAGGCTTCCCCGTTGAGTGATCTTCATTTATATATATATATATATATATATATATATATATATATATATATTATATATATATAATATATATATATTATATATATATATATATATATATATATACTAGTTTAGAACCCCGTGCGATGCACGGCATATATTTATTTCTTCAAATAATATTTTTTATAAATTAAAAATTCAATATAATATAAAAAACATAATAGATGATATCAAAGAGCTTAAAGGTTATAATCCCATGTGACACTTGGGATGTAATTTTAGTAAAATAATATAATTATTTTAAATTTATTATTATTTATTATTTTTATTTTTAATTATTTTTAAATTTTTTCATCTTTTTTTCTTTATTTCTTGATCCACTTCTTTAAAGGAAGATACATTTTAATTTTTTTTATTTTTTTATTTAGGATGAAAATGAATTGAATGTAAATCTGATCAATTATTGTATTTGAATCCATCTGAATATGAATAACATTTAAATCTATATCTAGTATCTATATCTATATTTATTATAATTATTTATTTATTATAATTACAATAAATAATTATTTATTATAATTATTTATTATAATTATCTAAAGAATATGAAAGTAGAGAATCAAATTAAAATTTATCATTAAAAATTATAATGAACATGTGCAAGAGATATGATATTAAAATATCTAATATATAATTTTTTTTAATAATCTAAAGTATATATTTATCTTTTATCAGTAAATTTTAAGTACCAAATATGAAATAAATCTACTAATTTTTTTAATCCATGCAATCTCAATATCATAAGGTTATTAATAAACATATGATGCTTGCATGAATATTCAGAGATTCTATTTTTTTTTTTTTTTATTTCAGGTATCAAATTTATTTTTCTTTTCTTTTCTTTTCCTATTTTTTATTTTTCTCTCTTTCTCTTGTTTTCTTCTTCTTTTTTTTCTTCTTAAAACTGAAACAGAGGAAGGGGTCTAGGCCGACCCCCCTCCCAGTGACCCAGTACTCATCAAACTCCTCAAGCATCTCCGTTCCTTCTGTCCCACTCCACACTGACCCCATTTCGCCATGGACTCCCAGACCGACGGCGGCAGCGGAGGGGACGACGTCACCTCACTGAAGGAGATGCACCGCCAACTGGAAGACTCCATCGAGGCCCGTCGGCAAGTCCAGTAGGACCTCATTGTCTCCCTACAAACCTTCGTCTCCGACCACATCTCCTCTCTCGACATCTCCCTCCGCATCATTTCTGCCTTCAACCGCCGCCCCTTCTACCCCACCCCCAACCCTAACCCTAACCCCAACACTCCCTCTGATCTCCCCCCCCCTCAACTCTCGCCGCTGTCCCCCGCTCCCAGACTCTAGTTGTTGCTCCACTTCTTCTCTCTCTTCTTCTCCTGGCTCTTTGTTGTGCCGAAGCCGAAGAGGGAAAAAAAAAATCAAAGAGGAAAAAAAAATATTTTGGACATGTGGCAAACGGAGGCTTCTCCTTCGAAAGGCTTTCATTTATATATATATATATATATTAGATTTTTTTTTCTAAGTCAGAGAAAGGTGACCGCTTATGGACTCTACGTCTGTGAAGGTCCTTCGATGGGAGACAAAATTTTCACGGTGACTGCACGTTCAAGATTTCTACGATTAGCGCGTCCTTCAAACCATAATAGACTCTACACGTCTATTATTCTCCTTCCCATCCAAGTTCGTGCAACCTGGAAAAGTGTTATAATCAGTGGACTTGGTCCATTTCATGGTTTCACACGCTTTCCCAATCGGTAATCTATGTAATAAAGCTCCCATACTTCACGCCATTCTGTAAGATAAAGATACCTCTACTAGTTTGATTCATGGAATAATTGCGCCCCCCCCCCCCCCCCACTCTCTCTCTCTTTTCTTTTTTTTTTTTTTTTTTGAAGCTGATAGTTGGATATATAATATCTAAAAAAATAACTTTCACAAAGTTGACATATTATAGAGTAATTTATATTTTATTGAGCATCTAATTATTTTTTTAAAAATATATATAAAATATCTATTTAGTCTTTAACAAAGAGAAAAATTTTATCCAATTATTATCTCACATAGTTGGAAATCGGAACAAAGGTTTAATGATTATTATCTTCATAGAAATGTATGTGGTAGAAGTAGGTACACGTTGATTTAAGATTAATTAAATATATATGTGTTAGAGCTTATTTAAACGGGTACTCAGAAATTTCAAATTATTGCAGATGTCGATGCCATGATGTTGGAAGTCTGGGACCTAATCAACATGATATAGCTGCGTATATGAAAGGCCATTTGGTTGCCTGCAATTGGAATACAGTGGTAGAAAAGATATTTAATTGTTTGGTTGCCTATGAAAACTATAAATTACAGCTATTTGGTTATTTGGCATGGAAACAAATATAATTGCTCCGATAAGGTTACCTCTCGGTAAACAATGAATTATTCATAATCTTTGTGAACAAAAAAAAAAAAAGAAAAATGCATCAAAATCTAAAAAAAAAAATTATGAAATCTCTGTAAACCAAAAAGCTAAAGCAGCATGAAAGAAGAATTCTAGAAATCCTTTGTCTATGAAGATTGCCATCCAATCAACTGAAAAGTTGCCTCACGAAAAATATGACTGGTCAAAAGAAGTCAATCAATATTAAATTATTCTATAACTATAATCAGAACAATATCTATTACATTATGATTGGATTAGTATAAGAACAATTACTAAAGTAATTATATAAACATAAAATAATTTGATATTGTAACAACCGGTCATATTATTTATTATATATAATTATAAATCTTGTAATATTATGATTGCTATAATATTATATTATAATATTATAGCAATCATAATGTTACAGTTATAATAATAGGATAACATTATAATAGTACTAATATTGTCATAATATTATAATATTTAAATATAATCATATAATAATATACTAATTTAATAATAATAATAATAATAATAATAACAATAATAATAATAATAATATATTATTATTATTATTATTATTATTATTATTATTATTATTATTATTATTATTATTATTATTATTATATTATTATTATTATTATTATTATTATTATTATTATTATTACTACTACTTCTACTACTACAAAAATTCTTTGGAGAAGATGGAATAGTTGGAGTTGTGAGGGGACACCTTCCAAAGAGCTTTCTCAATTGCAAGATTTCTTTTAGTTGGAATTACGACCAATTCTAGTAACGAGGCTGACGCTCCAATTACGAAAGACATCCCAATTAAATACTAGGAAAATTATAGCCAGCAGTTCCAGTAATCATATTTTGTGATGAAACCTTGCTTTTACTCATCTTGTATAATTAGAAACCAAGCAACCCAAACCGAATCCTTTCATGCATCTTCTTAAATGAGCTGCTTAACCGAACTTGATTGAATTTAGCATCTCTGCCATGTCATCTCACAGGCCATCTTACCAATGAACTGGGGCCAATTTAGTGACCGCAATTTGCGTGGACAGCGCAATTTCATTAGATTCAGTAGAATAGATCCTTAGGGACAAAAAATCTAAACCCAGTATGTCGCTAATTAATATGTGATTGTTTCGAATTATGAGATGCTGGAAAATAATTGGACCCATTTATGCAAGCTACTCTACCTTTATAGAGGATCTAGTGGAGATAGAGTCTTCATTATATCTTACTTAATAGGACACAAGTTGCTCTTCTCACGCAAGAAAAACAAACCACAGAAAGATGGTCAATTATATAAATTTGGTTGGTGGCTCATTTCATGGCCACCCAATCCATTTCCAGCCTTCCCACTAGCCATGTGGCAAATAAAAGAGTCAGAGCTTATTCGAGCCTCATATTCTAAAGAGACTCACCACCCACACAAACCTACAGTACCAAAAAATTCCACAAGTCCACAACCATCACAACACCAGTCATTCATGCATCAACCACAGCATATTTCCTCTCAGCTTTTCGTTTCTTCTTTTGACCACAGCTCTCTATTGTGCATGTGGTACCAAATGTAGGTGCCCACACGCTACTAACACCAAATCTCGGCCATGAGGAAGTGCACCTAAATCTTGTGCAATAAAAGATAAGCATGGAGTACGTGCTTCACTATATGTACATACAAGATTTGAGTGGTCATAGCCACTTGATCTGGTCACCACATGATCATCAGAAGCTTGGAAGGAGAGCCCTCACCACTAAATTGCTAGCGTCTAATTTGTTTATGACGATCGTGACTCCTTGTATGAATGTTGGTGTCACTGCGGAGAAGAAGTTGCTAAATGAGTTACTGTGAGCCAGGTCGGGGCAAAAATGTCGTGGTCATCAGCTGCTGCTATTTGAAACCTATAGCTTTGCGGAACCATGACAATGAACACGTTTCTCAAATTTGATCTGTTTCATAACCCGAGTCATTTATTCTGTTTCTCCTGTGTCACAGTTCTGAAAACTAGCTTCTTGCAATCAGTCTTGGCAGCATCTTCCCCTCCTTGCTTGTTGTAAATATATTCTGTTATTATTTTCATATCATTCAAAGCAGTGAGGGTGGCTTCCTGCCTCCCTTTTCATCGATCCAAAAGAAAAAAAAAAAAAAAAGGGCCTCAAAGTCAAGATTCTTTCTTACAATTGGAAGACTTTGATGGCATCAATCTTCTACGTATTTTTACTTGGTTTATCTTTTTTCAAGATTTTAAGTTTCCGTCATTTAGTTTGAGTGAAAGTTAGAATTTTTTGACACACGCGTAGAGAATAGTCTAACTACAAAAAACTTGTATTAAAAAAAATTAAAAAATAATATAATATATATATATATATATATATATATATATATATGGATGCATGCATGCATGCAAATATTCAATTCCAGGTCAAGTTTCCATGTCCCTCATATGCGTGTAAATCCCATTCATAGATGGCCTTTGTCATGACTTGACTCCAAGCTTGATATTAACCCACTCAGGATCTTGGCAGGCCATTTGAATCTAATTTAGCATAGTGGACTTGGATCCGGAATCTCCTTTATACGTTGAGGATCTAAATTCGAGTTTGTAAATGGCAACCTTATCCATCCCCACTACTCCAAACTGGCTTAGCTGGCAACCTGAATCTGAGTCTTCATCACATCTTCTAGGTTGATGTCCTTGGAATCTGCTAGACCCGAGCGTGATACTAATTTTTAGAATCCAACAGTAGCATCTCTTTTATTATTTTTTTTTTTTCAAAGTATATTTTAGTAGAAAAATAAAAAAAAAACTCCAAAAGTTATTCTATTATATGTTTGACTTTGATCAATGGCATATTACAAAATCATGCCAAAAGAAAATGAAATTAAAAAAGAAAATTTTGGTATGATTTTTTTTATACATATTTTTAATTTTGTTTGCAGAATTAAAAAAGAAAATGGAAAAAAAAATTAAATTTTTTTTGATAAATTGATAATTTGTTTCCTTGCCGATTCTTCCACTCTCTTCTTCTCTTTCTCCCAATTTATATTGCTCCCTGATGAAATTGAGGGAACTATCAAGAGTGGTTAATCAAGACCCGAATTAGGCCCCAAACTGGCCAAATTGCTCAATTCCAAGCGTTTCATCCCGGAAAGGACCGGATCATGTTGGTTTAGGGTTTATTTTGTGCTGAGATCATGAACCACCTCGATTTTTTATTAATCCCAGATGATACCAATTGAAGCAAACGTATTATGCCTTAGACCCATTATCCAAATCTGTTATATGACATGGCTGCATATTCTCGAAGGCAAGATCCGAGAGAACATGCAAGATATGTAAATTTAATACAACCTCTTCATCGTTGGATAATAATGATCTCAATTCACATCAAAATAGTTCCGTTATCAACAAGTGACCAAATTATCCAATTAACAATTCAGCTATTTGATCGGTATCATGATGCTCTAATTATTCATCCACTCATCAATGACCCAAACTACTGCCAAGCACTAAGAATTCTATGACTCTCAAATGAGAAGGTAAGGAGTAATATGGCTTTATAATCCAGTAAAAAATCACATTAACATGAATATAAAAATATCTTTTTTTTTATTATTAATATAATAACATCTTTAACAAATATATAGTTAATAAAAAAATAATAAAATTCATACATTAATAATTTGATAATCGAATGATGCTTAATAGATCTAATGCACATGTTTATAAAATTTTGGGATGGTAAATTGATCTAACCGAAGGGATATCTGACCTAATTTAAATGGGGTAGGTTTTATATGACTTGATTAAAATCTAAGATGGATATAGATCAGATATAAATAATGGTACACCTTGCCCAATCCAATCCGATATATATATAGATCCCGTTAACCAGTTTAACCTTTTATATCTAAATGGTAAGACCCAGTCCTAATTTATTTCCTCTCGGCTCTCACCATCACTCCCATTTCTCCCCAAGTCCCCATCGCCACCCTTTCTTCGCCCTCTCTCACCTCCGCCAAGCTCCTGACGATCAATGGTCAACGACCTCGCTCTCTTACTGAGGCCTTCCCTCTTCCCCCATCGTCACTGTTGGTTTGTTGCCTCCTTTCTCCGTCCTCTCTCACCTTCACCAAGCTCCCGACGTCCGACGGCCAATGACCCCACTGTCTCTCATCGAGACCTTCCCTCTTCCTCCACAAACCCTAGTTTTCTTCGTCGCCGTCTACAACGCTGACCCCCTCAGTCATTGCACGCCAGCGAATAGCATGACCTCGTCAAGTGCCTCATCTAGCCTCCCACCCGAGACTCCTAAGGATGGAAGAAATCGAAGAAAAAGGGGGTTGGGGGGGACCCTATTCGGCTACTCCAAGCCTCCCATCCGATCAAGAATCTTGAGGATGGAAAGCACAAAGAAAAAGTCAGGGAAAACAAATGAAAGACCAAAAAATTGGAAGGGGAGACCTTTCCCACATAACTTGATAATTTTTCCTTCTTTTTCTTTTCATTTCATCCTTTTTTTTCAGAGATTTATGATGGGAAGGAGAGCACTTGAGGGAGATCGGAGGGAGAGCACCTGAGGGAGATTAGAAAGAGGTTTTGAGAACTAAGTCTCGGTGGAAGCTGAGGCTTGATTGAGACCCGTCCGATCTGATCCGACTCGGTGCAACTCATTTGATCCGGCTCGAGACAAGCGATATATCTGATTCAACCTGATCTCCATTTCATCCGATCCAACTCAATCTGAGAAAGGTACGAGCGGATATAGATGATTTTTTTTTTTGCAGCAGTATAGATACAAATATTGATTGATCTGATTCATACTTGACTCATTGCTATTCCAAATAAAATTTATATATAAGCAATGCCATCATTTTAACCATACAGCAACTCAATTGGTATTGGACTAGTCTCACCCATGCTTTAGCCCATGATAAGACAAAATATATAACCATATTTTCATCTATGACCAGCAATCGTATTTCAGCCCGTAGTTGATGTATTTCACATATACTGACTAGTCCAGATGCCTTTTTTTTATGTGTGATCCAGAGGAAGGAAGCCTGGTGGTTAGCAATGGTGGCCAGAGAGTAGTGTACATGGTGGCGAGAAGCTATGGAAGCAGCCAATGACAATGGTTGATCGGCAGAAAGAAGAAGAAAAAGGAGAAATAGAGAAGACCTTGTTTCATAGAACTCGTCGGTCTCAATCGAGTTAAAGAAGGGATCTCGAGACTTGAAAGAGGGTAGAGAAGCAGGATTCGAGTCCCTTACCTTAACTCCGCTGATCAATCAATGATGGCTTGCTATGCACGCTTATTGAAAAAAATCAAGACAATCTGATGGATTTCGCCTACGGTGGATCGGGGTGCGAGACAAGATACTACAGAAAAAGGGGGCTCAATTATAGATGAATTCTAAAGGTCTTGCCGAAGTTGGGCATATCTTCGGATTTCTCTTCTTTATCGAACTTGGAGAAGATGAAGCCTCTAATCGGAAGTCTTCCTTCTCCATCACAATTATGGCCCCAGTGGCTGGTCCAGGCCCAAAAGAAAACGGCCCCTACAAGGCCATTCAGGTTGCCACCGTATACCACTGGTGCTAAACTATACATCGGTGCTTGGACATTGTATGAGTAAAAACGGCATATTTGTGTGCTCTGATAAGAAATGCCAAAGACTAGATTCATCAAATACCAGAGAAACGATGGAACCGAGTTATGTTTCAACTCATACGTCGTACCATATTTGGAAGGCAAACACCGACGCCTTAAGCCTGAGCAGCTCCAAAATGCAACAACAGGAACATCGATTTATCTTGAAACTGAAAATATTTGTTCCTTTATTGTATTAAATGCCATGGAAGACTGGTATATGATTTGTGTTATTATTTTTCCATGTCTGCTGTCGGAATCTTCATTGTTGCAATTTTTCTTGTGGGCAAAGTCATGTCTATTAAAATGCGGGAAACTACAAATAATACTCTTTGAGAAGAAAAATAACAGTTGTGAGAGTTCTGAGGATACAATTAAAAGATTCATGCATTAAAAGACTTCCAAGGGTCAAGAAAGAGCCTGCCGTGTAACCTAGGAGACTGAATACGACAGCTAATGTACGGTCCAATTTGTTTCCCTTTATCTTTATGTCGTTCATGTTGCCATGAGCTGAAGATCATAAAGCCAAACATTTCTCATCAAGAAGTTCCAAAAGAAAAACTAGCAGGAAGATGACGAGAGGAAAGTTGTCATGTTGGCATGTAGCTAAGATCTGGAGGAGAAGGTGAAGCACGAGTTTCATCGTTGAAGGAATGAAGACAACTAAGAACAAGATCCAAGAAACCAAACTACCCATTGCCATTCGCCACAATGAATTAGGTGATTGCACAAAGGAAAGTCAAAAGAATGAGATGCAACGACTCCCTCTCCCTCCGCCCCTCTCCCGATCCCGAATGTCCAAAAAAGTTCAGATTACAAATTCTTCTCGTAGTTCCAATTGATTATGTCCTCTACAATACAACATGTACTAAAATCTTCTCCCACACTCTCCTTATAATCTCTTCAAGCTCTTCTTCCTTGCATCCATCTTCTTCTTATCCACCTGAACTTTTGCAGTGACAGCTCCTTCCTTCTTTTCAATTGCTGATGTTCCAATGGCAGGTTCCATTGCAGGAATGACAGCATTCTGATCCTGGCCATTTGTTGCTGATACTTTGGAGGCTGTGTTAGCGGTCAGCAAGGTGGGGGGTAGTAACACATTGTCATTTGAAACCACATTTTTCTGATCCACGTTAAGAGCCATGGTGCACTCAGAGATAGCTCCAGTCTTAGATTTTGGTTTAGGTTTGATCGCATGGATTCCAGTGTACAACCTGTGAAATGCGTCATAAATCCACCATGAGTTTCTCCTTCCATATGAATTATCAAAATCAAACATCAGTCCATATGATGAGACAAACTTCGCAACAGTGGTAAAACCATAATTCATCATCAGTTGAAAGTAAAAGTACACAAAACTTAACTAAAGAGAGGGTGTGTGGGTGGGGTGGGTGAGGAGCTGACCTGGCATGCCTTGCATACTCCCCATAATTTTCAAGCAACATCTTACCAGCCTGTTCATTGAGTGCAGATTCAGGAAATGGTTCAATCAGCAGACATCTGACCACCTGCCAGCAATGTTAATATGAACCACATTAGTTGAATGATTAATATGCCAAGATGGTTTGCTTGCCAATTGAAAGACGGAAGATATTAAATTCATCAAGGAGTCAGCATAATGATTTGAAACTCGCTGAGTATAATCAACACCAACTAATCATAAAAATCAAGAAGAGTGTGGAAATAATAGATAACAGGGAGAAAATATTTAGCTCAGACATGCAAAAAGATAAAATATGCAAATCTCCCAAACCAATTCCAAAAAAGTACCTACTAGCTTGAGAAGGTGGTATTGAAATGAGAGAGAAAAAAATAGTGATAACCATCTTGACATCCAACAGAATTCTGATGGAACAACTGACAAGCTGAAATAGTTAACAATTAACATAAATAAAACATCAAGGTGGGATTAGCAACATCTCAACTTACAAGCAAAACATGTCGCAAACCAAGACTTGGATTCCAGTCCTTCTTTAGTGTGTTCACACAAATCTCACCATTTGTTGCAATATTTGGATGAAAGATTTTAGTCAAAAGTAGCCTGCAAAAAATGAGAAGTGGATGATTAACAATCCACACACTGAAATAAGTCATACCATGTAAAATAAGGAGACTGAAGAATTCGACTATAAAAATTTATATCATAAGGAAAGACCTTTTGGAGGTGATTGAGGGAAGTCGTGTGATAATAACAGCTTCATGCGGAATATACCATTTTCATATGGAGTACCAGCTGCATCAAGCAGGTCCCACAGCATAAATTCATCAAGCATTACTTCCATGGCAAAAGTGTGTGTGTACATACATACATACATACATACATTCATCAAGCATTACTTCCATGGCAAAAGGTGTGTGTGTACGTACGTACGTACGTACATACATACATACATACATACATATTTATATTTATATACATGAAAAATATATGTATATCAGAAATCTACCAGGACCCTCAATATCAGCAAATATAGTAGAAAAGTCATCATCATTTACAACCACTTTAATGCCTTCTGGTGGTGTTTCATCAAGATTCTTCAGTTCTTTGGCAAGTTGTTTGATGACTTTAGGTGGAAGGTTTTCATTTGTTGCCTGAAAAAATAATGAGCATTTTCGTTAATTAAAATAAGCTCAAGTGTAAGAGGGTGCAAACTATTAAAAATGAAAGCTGGCTTTTCAATTGCATAAAGCTGGTCTTACAAAGTATAGAACAAATAAAAATCACCATCAAATTTTAATTTCTAATCATATGATTACCATTGTTTTGCAAAGAAGTCTCAGCAAAATAAGTTGTTTATGTTTTTTTTTCTGTGAAGAGATGATAGCAATCAGGTTATGACAACTACTCAATGTTTCAGTATGCTCCAATGAAGATGATGTTTTTTCAGTGATAAATATCACCAATAGATCTCCAAATCAATCCACACAAGCCTGCAAAAACAAGATAATAAGCATTGGCTTGATCATTTAAGCATAGATGTAAAGAAAAGAGCAAGTGTAAGTTCAGATTAGCAAATAATGTGATAACTGTCTAAGCTCACAGAATTTACATGGATATTAAGGGGTCTTTGATGCAATCATTTACTGCAAGATCCGAAAAGTAAAGAAAGAGAACACCTGATGGACCACATAGTATATCTTAGAATCTAAATCAAGTTAGTGAAGAGATTTTCAACATCTTTAATACATTGATATCAATATATTATTTTCTTCTTATTTACATGTTTAGAGGTTGTAAAATAGGCTTCCATATGCATTAAAAAAATGTAGAAAATGCATAAGATAAATTTAACAGGAAGCAAATATATACAAAGAATAAATTATCCATATTGCCAGAGCAAGTCAAAAAATTAACCAGTCTCAACAAATAGTTGCTAGGGTATGGAATGCAGAGACAAGAAGGAAAACAAATCAATGAAACAATCGATATTTTTTCCATTTTATTGATGGCATGAACATGTACATGAATAAGTGCTACAAATGTTGATAACTTAGAATAAATAATTTTCAAGCTTATGGATGACATTCAATACTTGATTTCCCAGTCAACATTCACACAACTGCATATGGAGCGAGGTATTGAAATGTAGCGGGTGAATCTGCCGTTTGGGCTACCACAATGGTGTATTCCATTGTTTATATTAGCTAATGAATATTCCTTTCTAAGTGTTACATACTTATAACAAAAAAACGTACTTTTGGAAACCCTGTCAGGGATGAATATGAATAGTTCCTTCAAGATGTGAGTTACCCTTCAAAGAAGGTTTCCCTATAACAGTGGAACAGCGATAGTTGCTCCAAACAACCATCAAGCATTTCTCTTTGATTGGTGACATGCGAACTTGATGTGAAATATAGCCACTGAAATATATTATGTATGCATAGAGACAATTGAAAGAGATGATGTCTCAAAAACTTTAAGGAGAAAATTGCTAGTGAAAAGGCATTCTGTTTTTAAACCCATCCCTTTGCAAAATCTGTTAACTTATTTGCATTATTATAGATATGAGAGAAGACATCATCACCACAGCTTGTAGCACCCTTAATTTCATCAAGAAATGAAGCAAGACACCTTATTTCTCCATTAGCTGGCTGCAACTGGTATCTTTTAAACTTCTATGCGCCCTCAAGTAACAGTGGGAGTACCAGCATATTTACCAATGTAAAACGCTTGGGGAAATACCTACACAGTTTTGAACATGGAACATCATCCAGAGACAAGATAATAGAAGGGTGAAACCCCATTAGGCTGCAGTGCTGATTTTTAGCCCATGACCCAGTCGGAAGCATACACATGGAACCAACTCCATGCAAGTTTTCTATTAACTGACACACAAGTTCAACTGAATATATTCATAAGGAGTCAAACAAAACAGAAAGGGAAAAAACATTGCTGCCTGTCAAAGATTGCTTACTCTACTCAAATCTCAGAGACCCAAACGAATATACTCCTTTCAAAAGCATCATACACAGAAATGCTTCCACCAATAAGGGTCTTGTCTTCCATGCTGCTTACTTCTCTCCTCCCATAATTGCTGGCACCTCCCAAGAGTTAACATAATAATCATCCTCGCCAATTTTTCAAAAAAAGAAAAAATCCATCCCATAACCATACAGTTTTTTAAATTTACATATAAGTAAAATACTATACCACAAAGGCCGCAAGACAGTGACCCAAGAGAAGTTAGCAAACTATTTATTCCTCTTAGACTAATAGAAAACGTTAAAGGGGCTTTAAGAAATCACTAGCCGAAAACTTCCTTGAGTTCACAACCCCAAATAGGAGGAAGCTTTGCCCACTTACAAGCTAGACAAGGCGTGATGATTACAACTTCACACAGAGGAGACTAACATGCTACGATAGCCCAAATCCACTCACTTCACTGTGAGCAGCCACATATAATTTCTCAAGAAGATTGAGCTAACGGATAAACTAGTCCTTTTAGTCTGTGATACTTCATGCTCCCTCTCCATTATGACTTCAACCACAAATTACTCGTGATATGTACTGATTCTCACAAAGTAAGGCAACAAGTCAACTTTAAAAAACATGAAATTTTGGTATATTTTCTAGGGAGTTCATAACTAAAACTTTCCAAACTGCATTGGAAAATTAACTGACAAGAAGACTATCAAAGGAACCACAATTTAGGAGATTAAAGGCTCGCTTGTTCCTAGACATCAGTAGAAGAGGGAAACAGAGAGGGTGGAGGGGGGGTACCATCCGAGAAAAAAGAATAAAATACTAACAAATCATAACCAATGAATATAACGCCTAATAAGAATCTAATATCAACTACGATCCGAACAGAGCCAAGTCTTTGCAAATAATTCCCAATAAAACAAAAGAATCACAAATGGCTCAAGAGATGGAGATCAGAAGCCCAAAATAACTAAAGATCCTGCCTTTTAGAAATCTGAAGAACAACATTAAGGAAAAACTAGATTTTTCCAAAGATTTTGTTGGAAAAAAAAAAGAAAATCGGAAAAATGACTACAAAAATCGCTCATCAAACAAAAGAACTAACGGGAACATATTTCTGCCAAGACATCCAAACAAATGGAGAGAAATTTCTATCAATTAATTTAAGAGAAAAGGAGAGAAGTAGAGATCGCCTACCTCGAGAGAAATGAGAGCCAAATGACCTCAGAATTCCGCTCCCACAGATCCGAAAACCAAGATCGCAATGATTGGGGGACACGGGGGGGAGAGAGAGACGATGATGCCCCTTTCAAGTATCAGGTATTAGTAGCGGTGGGTGTCCGTCAAACGGAGGATTCGAAGCCTCCCATATGACGGTAATGCCCCTATGGTTTTAGACAAATCAGAGGTTCCTCTCCCCTGTTTCTTTTTGATGGCGAAAACACCCTTACTACATTGCAGCCAAAGGAGGCTATTCACGTAACTTAGCTTAGATTGGAATCTATAATTATCTTAATAACAAAGTTACTCTCAATATCATGGAGTACTTACGCTTCCGTCGGTAGTTTATAAGAAAGAAGGGGTTGTTGTGTAATGAGATTTCAGTTGACGGAATTACCCCCGGTTTGGAACCGGTGGTGCCTTGAGTTGGACTGTCTCCAGTTTGCCGACGTTTCGAGCCGACCGTTTGGTGGGGTTGCGTCGGTTAGCAGGTAGCCGTTGGCATCCAGCTGGCATGTTCGATTTAAATCCTGGCGTTGGAGCAGATGGACGAGCATGCTTAGAATAGCCCCATCGACACGTAATTTTAGGGCTGCGATTGGTGTAATATTTATAGATTTTGCTATAATACTTTTTTATAATATTTTATTATAAAAAATATTTTAAATATTTTATTTTTTTCTCTTCCATCAGCTCACCCCTGTGCCACTTCCCTCCCTCTCCTCCTGATGGTCTTCCGTCCACGATCATGCCCCACCCCCTACTCGTATCGCCCCCCCTTCCTGCAATCGATGCCGCTTTCCTACTTGTGCCACCGACCCCCTTTCTCTCTTGCAATTGCGTCGCCTCCCTGCTCGTGGCCCCCTCCCCCCCACTCTATGTTTTTTCTTCTTCTCCATCGTAGCCCCCTATCTCTCGTGATCTTCTTTCTTCTTCTCTGCCTCAATGCACCTCCCTCTCTCCCCACGGCAGTCATCTTAATTCCTTTTTCTTTGCCGCAGTGCCCCCCTCCTCCCATGGTCTTCTTTCTTTTTCTCCACTGCAGCCACCCCACCCCCACCTCCCCCTTCCTTGCATGATCTTCCCTCCCCTCTCTCCCACTCCACCCGTCCATTGGTGCTTATGTCCCACTACCCCCCTCCTACCCGATCGGTGCTCCCTCGTCTGTGCGGCTTCGCCATCGTACCCCCCCTCCCTTGCCCACGACGCTCCCATCATCTTCCGATGGATCCTTCCCCATCGATGCTCTGCCCTTTGTCCACGATGTCTCGGGTGTGCCTCCACCCATCGGATCCTTCACCTCCGCCGCCATCTCTCCCAGCTCTTCCGCCTTCCGAGGTAACAGCCAAAAAAAAAAAATCTTTATAACATCGAAACAATCCTGGATTTTCAAATATTTACTGCACCGACCATGCACATGGCCCCTCATGTTGAAATCTGCATAGTCCAAATTTAATCTAATGATTAAAAATAAATAAAAAATAAAAAATTAGAATATCCTTAGAATACTGTGGCGAAACCCAATATTCACATATGTATTTTTGAAGGCCCCTCAAAACTGCAGTTGGACTCCATCATATCTGATAGCATGCCATCAACCGTCCGAAGATCACATGGAACTGAGACTGGCTTGAAGATGTAAATCAGGGCACCCAATGGTAAACTAATCTGTATCATATGCATTAAGTGGACGACATGGTTGTCATGTGAACCAATCTGATGATGTTTAGTTCATCATCAGCAGAAAAATTTATTCGAGAAGCTTGCCATTGGTGAGAATGCATATATGTACAAGTTTTAGTAGTTTGACTTCCTTTCCAACCTTGAGGACACCCAATTTATCCCATCACTTGTTAGGGATCCCAAAGCGTATGAATATTCCTGATATACCGCTTGTTTGGATCAATTAATGAATAAAAATTATTTTTCTTGGGTACACATTAACTTGTGTTTGCTATAATTTTTTTTTTCTTTCATGATAAATTCTATGCAAGCTCTAATGGATTTCACGGATCAACAGCAAAGCCAATTGGTGGAGTCGATCGTGACATGCTATAAGGCAATAGTCGATTATAGCCAGCTGGAAAGCTATTAGTCATGGCCTTTCCCTCCAACATCAGCAAATTCGAGTATCAAAGGTCAATCTTTTCTAATTACTATTGCTAAAAGTTTAAATTTTGGGCTTGGACGGATGTTTGGGCTGCCCAACGTGCAAAAGGCATATGAGATCACGGGAGGAGGATTCTTGATGGGAGTCTTCTTCCTCCGTAAATCAAAAAGAAGAGAGAAACTAGGGCTCAATGGAGCTCTAGATCCTGACTATAAAATCCCTCCCCTCCCTCTTGTCCCTTAGCCTCGGTTGATCGTTGGAGAAAACACCTTGGATTCCTCTTATTTTCCACTGATTGTGCTTAGAATTCATTATCAATTCATTATCAACGGTGAGATAATTCACCTCAAGCTCATCTCCATAGCCATTTCTGAGTTCCCCAACCATCGTTAGGGGGTTCAATCATCCTATTGTCGTTGTTGATTGTTAGAGTTCTCAGTGAATAGGGCATTCTCTTGTTCTTGTTTTCTTTTTCTTCTATTGGGACGATTGCCGTCTCAAGACATGGTAGGATCAGGTTCCCAAATCTAGAGCCATCACCACCGAAGCCATCAGGATTGCTGTCATCGAAGGCCACCACTGTGGAAGGTGGTCGGCCTGAGATCTCCCTTCTTCCCCTATTTCTTTCTTATTTGTTTCTATTGGACCAGCCATCGTTGCTGACCATGCTCTGGACCGAGGGTTGAAGCTGCCATGGTCTGTAGCCAATATAGGTTGTCGTCAGAGAAGCCACCATGGAACGTGGCCAACCTAAATCTTCCCTTTCCTGATTTTCCCATAAAGAAGAAAGTACAAAACAAGAAAAAGAGATAGAGGATGAAAAAAAAGAAAATAAAAGGAAAAAAGATAATTTCTTCTCATATCTCTCTTCTCTCTTACTCTCTCTATCGTACTCTTTCTCTCTCTAATTTTTTTTTTCTCTTTTAAGAGATCTTATGGATCAATAGAGGGTTCACATATTTAGATAAATCAAGATCAATTTGTTGACCGTAAGAGGAGTCCTGAACATATAATATTCATATATTTTTTCATAATTTTTTCTATCCATAATCACATATTATTTTTATATTTGATATTGATTATGTCTACACAAGGTGTTGAGTGAAATATCTTATCTCTAAATTTGTAGATTCAAAATTAATCGATCTTTGTGCTTATGTCTGAAACTAGTAGAGGTAAGGGTCCCTTTTGCATAGTCATCTGTATATTATTTTTATATTATACATAATGATTTCTAGGTTTACTTAATATATGATTCTTTATTATATATATATATATATATTTTTTTTTTATTTTATATATATATATATATCACATATTGACTGTTTTGATGCTAAGGATAAGATATCGATTTTTTTAAAATCGGACAAAAAATATAATACAAAATTATTGAATGATTAAATATTGATTATCTAAAAAGATTTGGACTAGCCATGAAGTGGATTATCAGTCATAGGTTGAATCATGACATATTGGATTGCCATTGTGGATTGAACCATGCATCCTGGTTTGCCACCGCAAGCCAAAGCATAGATATTTTGGTTTGCCACCATGGGACAAAGCGCAGATATCTTAGTTTGCTATCATAGGTTGAAGTACCAATATTATAGTTTATCATGGTGGACTGAAGTGTGGTTTATGTTTATCAGTCATGAACTGAAGCATGATTATGATTAGTCCAAAATCAAAAGATAGTTATAAATTTGAAATATGTTAATGAAACATAAGTGATAAGTCATATCACATTACTAGTAATATTTATGATAGATTTATGATAATATATATATATTATATATATATATATATGTCGGGGCAAATTTGGATAAGGTCAATTAGATTTGAGCCCAGATCCATTAGGTCAAAATTGGATAATGGAGATCGTACATCGATAATCTAAGCTGTTGATGTGATCTATTGTCTCAAAATTGTTTGCACATCAAAAATCATATGATTCGAAGACCTCTAGTCTATGTATCAAGTGATCAAAAAATATATTTAATTTAATTTTATTTAGGCTGTCTAATTTTTGGCTACTTGATGCATAGGTTAAGAATTTTCAAATCATATATTTTTTTTGTGCAAGCAGTTTTGGGGTAGTAGATCATGTTCAATGACTTAGATTATTGATGTAGAATTCTATTATAGAGTTTTTATTTGATTAGATTTGAGTCCAAATCCGATTAACCTGATTCTAACCTATCTCTTTCTCTATATATATAGCTGTTAAGTTATATTGGATGTTTGACACAAAATTTTATGACTTATGATTTCTCTTTGATATTGTTTACTCATTATTTTGAATTATATTATTATATTAATATAAGTGTGATGAGATTATTACTGGACTGTAAAATTAACAATTTCAATTCTTTCTTTCCTTTTAAAGTTGCAAGATGCATAGTATTGGATAGATTTGACTATGGAGTTCGAGTGAAAAAGTCATCTCTGAGGCTTGTCCTAGGGTTATGCGGTAGTATCACATGGTCGACTCGGATGATGGATTTAGGGTATAACAGTTTTTCTCTCTCAGACTTTAATAGCATATAAGATGCTTGCTGCTAAGAGTAGTGTTTGATTAAATTTTAATTTATTTACATTTTGTTAGGACAAAAAGTGCTTTCAAATTTACTTTTAGTTGAATTTGGATCTCAAGTTGATTTCAAAACTTTAATTCAATTTGAAATATGACAAGGTATATTGTTGGGAGCTAAACTCTTTTCATCCCTTGATATTTAATTCCTGCTTGAGTAAGAGGGTGCATTTAGATGTCTGTCCTATCTAAGATATTTTGAGGGCTTGTTCAGGTCCTGCCTGAATTTCTCCTAGCAATTCAACCCCAGCTTGTCATTCACTCACGGGCATCCCCATCGCAGACCTATAATCCTGATCGCAGTTCTACTTTCATACCCTACCCTGGGCAAAAGTAGTGCCGTTCCCACACCCGGGACCCCAAATATTGCTACTAGTTGGCTTTCTACTGCATGCATCTAGGTCCCACGCATGCCGCTATGCATCCGACAACAACACTGTCACTGTCCATATCCTACCAACGGCTCTCCCTCTCGTCGAAACTAAAGAGTCATGGGAGACTTATGAGTAGTCTATCTTTGCCACGGAGAAGTCTTCTGATTAGATAAAAAATTATGGACAATCACAAAAGACTTAATGAGTAGCCTATCTCCCTCATTGAAACTAAGCCTCAAAGAAATGTGATGTAAATACGTGCGTTCATTCTCCTCTTCTCTCCCTCCACTTTCTCACTCTTGTAAATATCTCTAAAATCATGCCAAAGAAGGTTTTTAGGTGTTTGTTTTTTTTTTTTTTTTTTGATATAAAGAAGGAGGCAAGCTTGTCAACAGAAAACAGGAACAGGCATACGTCAACAAGGAAAGTTGGGCTTAAGCCCGAGCAAGCAAAACTCCATAAGCATCTGGATTAAGCATTCTTCCCAAATTAGGTTGCATCTGGTCAATAGCAGAGATGAAAACAATCACCTTCTAGTGCTTTGGCTGCCATCCAATCTACAACCCAGTTGCCTTCCACGTGTCTTGCTCTAAATGCCCAGATGGACATTCTCCACTGCATAATGTCCTTCGGCAAGGGAATAGATATGTGTCTAGACATGGAAGTAATACAAATCTACTAAATTATGATAGTAGAATCCTTTCTAGCCAAAGCTAATTAGCACCCAATGTGTTTACCACTGTTTGCATTTGTGTTGAAATATAAGGCAGTATATAGTTTCTAATTGATGCAACCAAGAACACAGTTTTTTAACATACCTCTGATGTTATTAGTTGGAACGGTAACATGAAGTTATTGGGGCCTCTCACACCAACGGTAACATGAAGGCTAAGTTTAATTACAAAAAAAAAAAAAAAAAGATCTGGGACAAAGAATGTCTCCCCTTTTTCATTTCCCTCCCTCCCCCTTTCCTTTCTTTTCTTTTCCCATGGATTCGATTTGATTCAATTTTTCTTTTCCTATCGCTTGTTTCTTGTGGAAGAGGCAGGGGGAGGACTAGCAGGAACCGACAGTGACATACAGGTCAAAAAGGTGGAGGGAGGGATTTGAGAGCGGCGACCCCAGAGGAGATGGCGGAGAGGATGAGGGTATCGAGAACGATAGAGAGCAAAGAGAGATCAAATATTTTTTTTTTTATCGAATAGCCATTGGGTATTTTACTCTGTATTTTTTGTTCAATAACAACATCAAGGTGCCTATCAGTAGTAAACCACCTCTTTCTATTTCTCCCGTGCTTTCTTGTCGAGCTACACTAAGCCCTTGATCATGTGTGTGAGTGAAGGCAGTGCAGATTTCGATGATCGTTTGTTTCCTTTGCGTTCCTATCATAGAACGCAACCGAGTCGCTTAGAAGAACAAACTGAGAATCAGCAGACCCAAGCTAATCCTTTTGACTGTTGGAGGGAGTACGTTGGGAGAGGATGTTTATCTTTGCTCTGTTGCCAAACCAGTGATGGTGCAACCCATTCTCTTTTCTTCAATTTTTCCACGGTCAGGAGTCTTATCATTATAGCTTAGCCAATTAAAAAGCTCGATTGTTTCTGGAATCAGGAGCTTCCGGTTGGTGGTCGCAAGCAGGCTTAAATTTCCTCTATAACTTAGCAACTGATAGGAGTATCGAGAACTTCTACGTTCACGACCATTTCCATTTAACTTCATCTTCTTTTGCTGTGAGCTCAAAAACCTTTGGAGATGATTCACTTCTTCTTTGCCTTATGCTGTTAAATTGGGTGTGGTTGAGAACCAATCAGAAAAGTCCGGCATAAAGGTTGTTGCGGCCAATCGCCCCATCGCCCGATCGCCGAGAAGCGTGCACCTGCAAAAGGAAGTCCGCACTGACCGGAGGCGGCTCCGGCGGGGACCCTCCGACGGTCAAGTCAGAGAGATGACTGGGCAACAGTGAAATGTAGACAGAGAGCTCTGAGAAAGAGAGAGAAAAAGAGGGGCGAGCCTACATTTGTGGGAGAGACGGAGCGGATCCATCCCTTGCACTGTTGCCTTCCCTGGTATATATAGTGGAGCACGGTACGGCGCCGTCATTAATGGCGCGGACAAGTGAGGAACTATCAACTCACTGTGGACTGTCAGAGTCGCCGTGAAAACGTCATGTCGCCGTGTGGCTGTCCAATCACCAGGGTTGACCATGCCCTGTGCGGGACAATGCCCCTAGGTAGCCGTGCCGCATGTCCGTGTCAGAGCTGACAACGTCCGACGGCTGTACGGTGGTTGGAAGAGCCGACCGACCTAAAGTCGGTAGCCAGCTGAGTGGTGTTGGGCCCCTCCATTGGTCGGCGAGCATCTTGTGAGTCGGCCATCAGTCCACTGGGTTCAGTCGGTCGGGATGGATACGCCCGACATATCCCCAGTCGGCGATGGATTGTTGAATGGCCGGCGATGGCATCCGTTAGTTGGTCGCCCCGACCGTCGATCGGTCGGGTTCTCGCCCAGTCGGAGTCGGTCGATCCGGCAGTCGGTCGGGCCGATGGTCGGTCCGCCAGTCGGTCGGTCGGGCCGTGTGTCAGTCGGTCCGCCAGTCGGTCGGTCGGTAGGGCCGTCGGTCGGTCGGTGGGTATCCCCCAACAGTTGCCCCCCTCCGCTCCTAAGTCGGGTGGTGAGCTGGCCGATGCTTTCATTCGGGCAGCGATCCCGGACGACTGGGAGTGGATTTGTTGCATGTGTAGATCCGACCGTACCGCCTGATGACCTGATGTCAGACGCCTCACGAATGCCAAGCGACCCGGACGTCTAGTCGATGTTAGAAGTCACGTCGGCGTCAGGTGTCAGACGCCACATCTTGTCGTCGTCAGACGTTACGTCGGTGTCAGAAGATCGGGCGCCGGACGATACGGCATCCGACGACCGGATATTCGGCACCGATCGCGCGAGAGTGGGGCGCTGTCAGGCATCCCATCGGGAACGCGAATCGGCGCGGGCGCATAAATGCGGAGCCGCTCCCCGTGTGCCGCGTGTCAAGGTGGTTGGCCGGCGCTCCCTCCGACATTTAATGTGGGCGGTGCGGCCGTCCGGGACGGGGCGCGCCGACTCGTCCGCCAACCGGCGGGCGCCACGCGTCGCGCATCTGCAGGTCTTCGGTCGGCGCGGAAGCATCTCGGCCGTCGGTCGGCCCTATATATATAGGACCTCCCGGACCCCTGACCCACACTTGCCATATTTGGCTGGGGAAACTCTGTCCGGGCGATTTCTCAGTCATCGCGGGCAGAGCTCTTCTTCGCTTGCGGAGAGTCCATCTGGTTCGTGGTCCCCTCTTCTCCTTCTTCTTCCTTTTCTTCTCTTTCTTTTCCTTTGGTTCCGGCATAATGACCAGGAAACCGACCCAGGGAGCTCGGTCGGGGAACCCGACCGACGACTCCCGATCGGCTCCGGAAGATGAGGCCTCCTCGCTTTCGGGGCCGAACGTCGATCGGCTTCGGGAGCACTATCGCA